>NC_039269.1:7206703-7306703 GCF_003368295.1 Carassius auratus | reverse complement strand
CTGTCCAAACCCTAGTCTACAAACCCAGAAGAAACGTGCACTGGATTCCTAATGGAACAGGGGTCATAATTTGTAACCAATCCTTAACTATTGAATACTATCCTATCCATTTCAAAAGAAATAGTTCGTCCAAAAATGCTAATTTGCTTAAAGTTTACTCGCCCTCACGTCATCCAAGATGTAGAGGAGTTTGTTTCTTCATCAGATTTGGAGAAATGTAGCACTGCATTACTTGCTCACCAGTGGATCCTCTGCAGTGAATGGGTGCCGTCAGAATGAGAGTCCAAACAGCTGATAAAAACAATTGCAATAATGCACAAGTAATACACACCACTCCAGTCCATCAGTTAATGTCTTGTGAAGTGTGTTTATAAAAAGCAAAATATTTGTGCATAATATTTAACAACACGTCCTCAACCCCTGTTGTCCTCTCACATCAAAACCCAGCAACATATTTGTTTTGGACTGTTTTGGCTGTAAAAAAATACTTTTCTCACTTATTTTTTACCCAATGGTTTAAAATGCCTTGATGGATGGATTATTTCACACATTGTTAACTGATGGATTGGAGTGGTTTGGAATCTCATTCTGACGGCACCCATTCACTGCAGAGGATCCATTGGTGAGAAAGTGATGGCTCCAAATCTGTTCAGATGAAGAAACAAACTCATCTACATCTTGCATGGCCAGACGGTGAGTACATTTTCAGCAAATGTTCATTTTGGGGTCAACTATTACTTTAAGGTTGACTTACATTAACTATTACTTTTAATTTTAGGTTTGTATCACTTTTAAACATTAATCCCGCAATTTGCTGCCTATAAAACAATGCAGTGCTAGAATGTTACAATGAGTTGCTAAGCAACAACCAACCAATCATAGACTGCCTCAATGGATGGCTTATTAAATATCGATACATTTAAATCTCAGATCTGAGGGAAACATGTTGAGTTTTATTTTCATCTTGATTTATGCATAAACTCCTTTACAATTGGCTTCAAATTACAACATAACTTCCAACTGGAATCCTGCACATGTTCCTTCAGGATTTTGTGACTTGGGAAATGTGCATAAGGATAATCAGTGTCAATATACTGTCCTTTCATCGTGAACATTCAGCTTTACATTGGGTTTTAAAATACATTATGATTGACATCATATATCATTCGTCTCTGTCAAACTAGAGAGTGTGTGTGTGTGTGTGTTTTCTCCTTTGATCTAATTCTCTTTACAAATACAACTGAGTCTTTTTAATTCAAGCATCTAAGGTTTCCAACGAAACTGGATGAACGCGGAAATTAAGAAAATAGTTTTATAAACCATTGACGCTTAACATAATTTAACAAATGCTAAACTTTTAAATCAACACATGTAAACTTCTCTGCTGTTCCGACAAACGTTATTACTATCCAGTTCGAGTTTTCAGAACATCTGAAAAGAAGTTTGTGGCTTCATGACCAACACATATCGAGTGGTATGTATTGCATACATGTACACGGACACACACGAGTACGGGACCGTCGCGAGGTCACGCGTGTGTAGGCACCTCTGATGGAACACTTTGCGGTGTTTTGCGTCAGTACATTCCAGGTCCTTGATAATTCCGAAACGGAATTTCTAGAACTGTTTCCGATTGGATCAGTTCAGCTGGTGCTCACAGAACTCTGCCCTCTAGTGGCAGGGCAGTTAAATGGTTTTTAGAAAGGTTCTCGATGGTTCCGTCGCTCCGGCGGTGTGCGTACATGTGGTCAAGAACAGGATGGTAAATGAAGAGTGAAAGCATTAAATACAATCCTGATTTATCGCCATATTTCCCTTTTTTGGGCATTTGAGAAGTGAAATTCTAAACTACTGTTCTAAAGCTTGATTGAGGTGACAGAAGGATGTAGTCTAGGCTGGTTAAAGGAAAATCTCCTGACCGGGCTCCTCTGTCTCTGGGATGGTCTGAACCAGTCTGGCGGGTGAGGGGAAGCGGAACTTCTTCCTTCGGCCTTTGCATTTGGGCGAGGATGAGGGCGAGTGGGCGGCCCAGCGGGACGGAGGACGGCGGTTGGCAGGACGAGCCGGACGCAGGAAGCAGGAGTCCAGAGGCGGAGCCACTGGCGAACGAGGCAAGTCCTGCATCAAGAAACAAAAAATAAACTTTCAAACTAAGTTTATCGGTGGTAAGTCGGTGGTAAGTCTGCAACAGTGTTGTAATTGTCAGCTGAATTGTCAATTGTTTTTGTTAATTGAAATACAATTTTGGATTAAAAATTTTAAATGAAAAAAGAAATTTTGCCTTGGTAACTAACTGCAATAAGTTTAGGCTGAAGTATAAAAATGACTAAGACTTAAAATGACTAAAGCTAAAATAAAAATAAATCAAAGCTAAATAAAAAAAAACAATGACTGCTTTTTTTTTTTTTGTTAACCGAAAGCTTTAAAAAGTACTAAAGTACTAAAATTACCAAAAAAATTCAATAAATTAGAGCTAAACAGAAATAATAAAAACTAAAACTAATCAAAATAGCAAAAGAACACAATAAAATTACTAAAACAAATGAAAATGAAAATATAAAAATAAGTCAATTATTAAAAGTAAAAAAAAAAAAAAAATATATATATATATATATATATATATATATATATATATATATATATATATATATATATATATATATATAAATTATAAGACATAATACTAAAATAACTCTGGTCTGCAAGCATTAGTGCTTTTACGGTTTAAACTTTTAACGAAAATGGATAAACACACATTTCATACTGTCTGTGGCCAACAGTAAAGAATAACATTCAGTTTTTTATTCAGCAGAACTTTTGCTTTCAAGGAAAAATGTGATTTCAGCTTGATTTATTCTAAACAATTGTGCTGAGCAAGATTAAAAATGAATGAGATTCCAGCTTGAGAGGTGGATATTTTGTGAGCTTGAATAATTCAGAAACAGGGATTTACTACGTCTACTTGAATCTATGTTTTTTTTTTTTGAGCGAGACTTTGAAGCAGATACAAAGTGAATTTAAATGGAGTCCTGCCGTTCAACAGAGGCCCAAAAAACAAAACAAACAAAAAAAACCTGAATGTTTTTGATTTGTTCAAATCATATCGAACATGAAACCAGTCTTGTTACTGTTAACCAAAACTAATGATAACTGAAATAAAGCTTAAATAAAATAAAATATCAATATCAAAAACTTAAATAACAAAAATGCATTCAACTGATAAAAATTAGAAAAGCAAAAGCAAAATGACTGAAATAAAAAAATTGCTAATTCAAAATATTAATAAATACTATGATATTGCAGATAAATAATACTAAAATACCATTGCATGAAACTCATCACAAATCTATAACAATGAGCCTGAAAAACACTACAGTTATAACTACAAGCTTTGAACAAGCGCAAATTTGTTGTTAGATGTTAAGAAATGAGACCCAGTATTAGCAGCAGATGTTAAACACTGTAGCAAAGGCACAGCCAACACCAACACCAGCCAATGAACCCCAAACGACCCCAACACACCACTGTCACTGCTAGCATGCAGTAATACTGAGTGGCGCTCACGTCCTGTTAACACCAGACAGCAAACATTACAGTACAGTGATGTTACGCTGTAGAGCTTCCACCAGTTGGGCTGTGAGGTTAAGAAAAATTACAAACACACAAACATGTGGCAGCCAAAGGACCTATAAAACATAAAAAAGTGATTATATGTTAATAGTTAAAATGGTTAAACCATCCAAAAAGCCACTTTTGAGTTTGATAAACAATGACTCCAAAGGTATTCGTACACTTAAAGGGACAGTACACCTTAAAACTAAAAAATCTTAAAAAACCTCAAAATTAAGTCATTTACTCACAATCACATTGTTCCAAAACTCTATCAGTTTCTTTCTTCTGTTGAACAAAAAAGAAGATCTTTTGAAGAATGCTGGTAGCCAAAAAGCTGACGGTAGCCATTGACTTCCATTGTATGGAAAAAAAATACTATGGATGTCAATGGCTACCGTCAACTATTTGGTTACCAACTTTCTTCAACATATCTTCTTTTTTGTTTAGCAGAAAAAAGAAATTTAAATTAATATTAATTTTAATTAAATTAAATGCCAGAAAAGAAAAAAATTAATAGAGTAAATGATTATAGAATTTCTAATTTTGGGTATCCTATCACTTTAAGTCATTAAAAAAAAATGTCCAAATACTTATTGTTTTTATTTTTAAACACTTTTTTAAAATGTCTATTTGGGAGACGCTGCACTTTTGCATGTATTATTTAAAACCAATAAACAAATACATTTGAGCCATTATATATCAGCCAAAGTTTGTTGTGTTTTTACATATGAAATGAAATGCTACGCCATGTGAATAATTTCAGTCCAATAAAAACTCTGATAGCTTTTTGGATGACTGGTTATTGTTGATGTCATTAATATCAGACGATGGGCATGCTTACACCTACATGAGGACAAAAAAAGTGTGACCACAACAAAGCACATACAATATTTCCCATAATGCCTAGCAGTGATACAGTGTCTAGAAACTGTGTGGCATGCGGTGAGAGAAGTCCATTAAAATCAGTGAGACGGAACACAAGTGAGGTCACTGTGAGGTCAAAGGTCAAGTAGGATCGGTGGAACTTACTGCACGGCGAGCGCGAGCTGCGTTACAGTCCCCAGGGTGCAGTTAGTAAGACAGTATGGTTCTGGAGACAACCCAGAAAAACAGGAGTAAACACACTGGTCAAAATAACAGCTACAGCAGACTCAGGTTAGAGCTACAGCGGGGATCTGGCAAGTCTGGCTGGGTCGCAGGGCATCTACGGTGAAACCTGTAAAAGCAGCTCACTGTCCATTAAATATAAATGTTACAGCACAATACACAATTCTGGTGAATCTCAAAACTGGTCCAGGCCATATTTCACCCACCCCCCCAAAAAAAATAAATAAATAAATAAATAATTGGGGAATTTGGGACACTAAATGTTGCCCAATTATCATTAAAATATTGCAATATAATATAATATAATATAATATAATATAATATAATATAATATAATATAATATAATATAATATAATATAATATAATATAATTATTACTGCACAAATAAATAATTATTAATTCTGCAGATTTCTTAATGTAAAGGAATATTTGTTCTAAAAAGGTATGGAAAAATACCTTTATTATTATTATTATTATTATTATTATTATTATTATTATTATTATTATTATGGGGTGAAATGTGACCACTACATGTTTTTGTGAAATTCGTTGACATTGATACATACTGATACACACACATTTTTAAATTTCCAAACAACAGAAATAATCAATTAGAAATGGACAAAAACATCTAATTTCCATTATAAAATGTATACTAACTTGAATCACTGTGCTAAACTGGTTTAGTGGATTCATTCCTTTTATCAGCTGTATTGTATGCATTCGTGCCTAATAATATCCACTACATTTAAAAGACTAATCCCAGATGCACACACTGCTCACAAAGAACTATCTGCCTGTACTGATGTTAAAATCTTTGTAAATATGTCTTTGACCAGAAACATTGCATTAAGGGATTGTGCAATGATGCTGCTCCTGCAGTAAATGCTGCTCTGTCTATTGACAAATGTCTCGTGCTTGCATGTGAGGGATTAATCTTCCAAATGGATCGAGGTTGGAACCATAATAACTTTATTATGGGTGAATAAGAACATCCTGCATCCAAAGTAGTTATGTAAGCTAGTTCCACTGCAAAATAAAAAAGAACAAGCAGCAAGTGATTATACTACTGTTAGCATTGCAACAAAGTAGCGCGCTAAAGCATGCAGCTCAGACGTATAAGACTTGCACGCAGGTGGCATTTGGCAGCTGGGAATGAGACTTTTTGATACTTTATTATAACATAATCTTGTACCTTGAAACTGCATCGTTCAAGTACCAAAACATTTAACAAGCAACCAAATTTATTCTGTAACGTACACTAAAAATGAGACAAACTAAGTGTGCATGTACCTGAAGGAAATAACAAAATCACAAATGAGTTCTCAATATTTCATTTGTGTCTACTAGACAGCAATGAGATTCGACCGAATGAATTTGCTTAGGTCTCCTGTTAGAAAAAGACCCCAGAAATCGTTAGTTTCTCCTACAGCATTTCAGTAGATCTCTTAACAATATCTCAGACCGTGCTCAGATTTGCCAAGATAATAAAGTCCTAAACCAAAAGTTAATTGGTTGTTGATAGCCAATTACAAAGACAAACGTGCAAATGCACAATAAGACCAGGAACAACTATTAAGGTAATTTTTTCAAGCTGACTAATTGAAAAATCTTCCTTTAGGTAGAATGAAATAAACCTCTCAGTTACCTCAAGACATTCTGGTTTCTCTGTGTCTCCGGTTTTGTTCGGAGCAGCTGCGGGTGAAGTGGAAAGCTTCCTTTCCTCTCTGAAGCTCTGCTCCAGAAGTTTCTTATTCAGGATTCTTGCTGCGTTCTCAGCTAGCGTGTAGCCCGGAGGAGCGGACAGGTCCTGTCTGATGCTAATCACCTCTGGAGTTTTCTCACCTTGCGTCTCTACAATCAGCTGCACAGGGCTTGGGGACCGGCCCCGAGAGTTCCTCAAAGGCCCCTGTGCAGCACAAGCACTGGGAGATTTGGGGTCTGCTGGCCCTTGAGGCCCTGCTTCAGTGGGACGAGAGCGGCTTGGGGACTTGTTGAATTTCTGCAAGGGGTCGTAAGCAATGGGTGTGTGGTCGATGATGTTGAAGAGGCTGGAGAGGCCATCGTTGATGGTGGTGTGAACGGGACTGTCTCTGGTCGTAGTGGAACGGGCCCAAGCCGATTCGTTGTTCCCTTTTTGCTGCTGGGCAGTGGTTGTTGGGGTGGGAGCACGTACTTGACTTGCAGGTTGTTCTGATTTGCCAGAATTAGAGGGTTTCCTTTGGAGCTTGGGTGAACCGTATTTCGGCGAACAGCATGGGCGTTCAAACTTGGCTTGTACTACTGGAGAGTACTGCATCTTTCTCAGGCTACGAGACGGAGATGAGATGGGCGTGGAGCCTCCTTTGGGTGTCAGACAGCGGTGAGGGCTGCTTGTGAGGGTGCGAAGAGCCTCTGTTTGCAATCCCACACTGATGGTCTGGGTTGTCTGTGTTCCCCGTGTGGTTAAACCATTCGTCTGGCATGCCATGTCCTGTAGCTGCCTTTCTGGAGGACTGGATCCGGATGCAGAAGTTGATCGGATGGCATGCCGGGCAGAAAACGCCTTTTCCTTCATGTCGTCGCTCAGATTCCGTGACAGCTCCAGCTCTAATGATGAGGTATACCCGACCGCAGCGCAAATCGATGGATGTTCTCCAGGCCTAAGTCCTGCCTCCAAATGACTCCTAAGCTCACAAGGCCACCTTCCTCCAAACACCTCCTCGGCACCTCCTACTACCTCCCCTCCCTTTACTTTGGTCACTTTGGAGAACATGTATTCCTGCTCAGGGGGGCCTGGAGCAGACCGCTCCCCTCGAATGGGACTGTGGAGAACATGCACCCCAAACTGTTCACCCTCCTGGGCCGCCCTGAGTGGAAGCATTTGGCAGTACTCAGGGCTACTCATGGTGTTGGTGGTCAAGGTAGCGCTGGTGGTGAGGTACCAGGAGGCTGGCTGGAATGCTTCTGAAGTAGACTCTGCCCTTCGGTATTCTGCTCTTTCTGCCCATGCCTCCATCACTGGAGCGGGGATTACTGGGCCAGGAATGGGGCAAGCAGCTAGGGAGCTGGTCGGCAGATCCCAACCCTTACTATTGAACTCCTCAATGTATTTGAGGTCATCTGGTGAAAGGGGAGGAGTCACATCATCCCGTCCGTGCTCGCCAGGCTGGCTCTTATCAGGTAGGAAGGGGGAGCTGTCCATCAAACGCTGGAAGTCACTCATGGAGCAAACCGACTTCGCCCTGCAGGGGCAAAAATGAATTAAAAGTTACATTGGTGTTAAAAAACACTGTAACCAACACTGCTCTTGACTTGTTCAGAACATGACACCCTAAGAACTCGGAATTTTAGAACCTTGGGAAAAAGGATCCTGGGAACAGGGGAAAATGGAACTCTAGGAACATGGGAGCCTGGGAATACGGAACCTTGGGAACTGAGGACATAGGACCCTAGGAAAATGGGGAACTAGGAGCTGGGAAACATAGATCCATTAAAACATGGAGAACACAATGGAAATGGGCAAACGTTGAACTATAGGAACAAGGAAGCCTGAAACTGTGGAACATAGAAACTAAGACACAGGGGATTTTGGGAATTGGGGACAAATAACCATATGATCACTGGACCCTAAGACGTGGGGAACATTGAACCTTGGGAACAAGGTGTCCTGGAAACTGGGAGACATAGAAACCTAGGAATATGGGAGCTTGGGAACAGCGGATCTTGGGAACTGTTGCTTAGGACCCTAGGAACATGGGACACTAGGAACTGGAGAACATAGATTCCTAAGAACACGGAAACTGGAAAACATAGAACCCAATGAACATGGAAGCCTGGGAATAGGAACTTTGGAACATAGTACCCTAGGAACATAGGAATGGCTCCATCAGGAGCACGCCAATGATACTTTAAAGCATTCTATAGGTAGGCATTTAATGTGTCAGCCCCAAAGGATAAGTATCTTTATTAGACCAATACACGTGTACTGATGAAGTTATCTATCCTTTGTTGCTGGCACATTTAATCTCTGGCCTATCCAGATTAAACTTTTCCTTTCCATTCACATTTCTCCAGAGTTGCTGCTGAAATGGCAACCACAGCACAGTCTAAACATTGTTGTTAGCCTGGGCTCAAACAAGGGCAAAGTGAAATTGATTGATCCGTACAAGGAGAGACGGCAGGGAAAAGACACTGAAGCTTATTAGTAACTGAACAATAACTGAAACAATGTTGAGACCTTTAAAATGGACATGCAGTCAATAACCGAGTTCACCGTCAGATACCAAAACCAGCAACTAAAGGCCTCAGGTTTCATATTCAAGCAATGTTTAAAATAAGCAAATTAGCAATATTTTCTGAGGCCAGGATCACTATACACTGACAAATCTTACGCCTAACCCCTTTAGAAGTAAACTGTGGTCTCGTCAATCTTGGTAAACATCATTCTGCTTATAATTATGACAAACTAACCTTAATCATATTATACATCTTTCAGCATTGAAATATACGATTATTTAGTTCATGCATGTAGCTGTTTTTGTTTTGTCAAGCTTTGCTATTCTACAGATCACTTTTAGGTTCCTGAGAGAAGAGCAGAACTTGCATTGACTAGAACACACATACTCATAAACACACACATACTTGTAAACAAAAATACCTGAGTAGACTGCCACTGCTCTTCTCTTCCTCAGGATACATGGCAGGATCCATACTCTCAGAAATCTCATTCAGTGCCTGAAACAATAACACAGTTAAAACATACAAGCCACAAAATGTTAACTTGCTTTGAAAATTTATGTGGTACATTGAGTGCAGATTGTTTTGAAATTGGGTACATAATAATTATTTCTCATTTCATATGCAAAGATGTTAGCCAATCGTAATAGAGGTCATATACATACAGAACTCATTTACAGGAGTAAAAACAGCATATTTAATATTACGGGTCAGAGAGAGGATAATAACCATGAAAAAAAAATTGGTTGCAAAAAAAATACAAAATAAAAATTGACTGATATTATGAGTGGACCTCAAGATAAAAACAAAAACCTGATAAAAACAACGTGCCCTATCGCTTAGTGTGTACTGATGTCTTACTCGGTCTCTTACTTCCTTCAGGTGAGGGAACCTCTTTTCGCTCTCCAGACGTGATGGAGGAGGCACCTCGGCTTCGCTCAGAGGATCCAGAGAAAGGGCATCCAGGAACAGGCTCTCTGGGGGCCGGTGTCCCTCAAAGGGTCTGGGTCTGCCCATCGCCCCCTTCTCCTCCAGCGTGGCCTCCGAGTCAGAGTGTGAGCGTGTGTGTGTGACTGTGCAGGGGGAGCGTGGAGATCTCGGTGCCTTACAGGGGCTCTCCTGAGGGGAGAAGACATGTGCTGCGCCTCCTTCTGAGTCTTTCTGCATCTGGGGTGGAGAAGAGGAGATGATGGCTTTGTTTCAAGACCTAGTAAGCTGTTGCTTCCAACTGTCTTAGGAAACTATCTTCTAAAGCACGTTTTCTTGGCTGGCTGAACCCCTTTAGATGTGAAACATTTACATTTACATTTACATTTAGTCTCTCCTGAGATTAAAATGAATATTTAAATGATTCAACAACACATTCCAATTTTTTTTTAAAGTGATTTATTTTGACATTGTAGTTGGACCCCAATCAAATGTAATAATAATAATAATAATTTTAGTTTTAAATATATTATTATATTTAACTTTTATTATTAGATACTAGTGCTGTCAAACAATTAATCGCATCCAAAATAAAAATTTTTGTTCATAACTGTGTGTATATATATATATATATATATATATATATATATATATATATATATATATATATAAAATAAAAATATTATGGATATAAATATATAAATGTAAATATTTTCAAAATATATGAGCTATGTGTGTGCTTTTATATATACATAATAAATATACAAATTACACACATATATTATGTAAACAAACTTTTTTGGATGCAATTAATCTTGATTAATTATTTGGCAGCACTATTAGAAATTATTACAGAAATATATTACTATTGTAAATTACAAAAAAATAATTTATTTAACAATTATAATTTTTTTACACTGCAAGTTACAATACTAATACTTTATTATTTTTATTAATATGTTTATTTTCAAATATTGTAAATGTGTAAATAAAGTGCACCTCATGCATGTTGCATTACATATTAAACTCGCAGCGCAAGCAGTGTTTTATGCATTTAATGTGAACTAAGCTGCTCTGAGATTATATAATTAAATATTGAAATAATGAGTTTACATGAGTTTTCCGGTTTATCTCTGTGAAGCTGCTTTGACACGTTCTGTATTGTATTAAGTGCTACTGAACTTTTGAATGCAGTTACAATACAATACATGTCTTGTCTACCATGTATTGCTGTGTACGAGTGAAATAAGCAGGATTTACGTCCCCAACCTTTTCCATCTTGCGGTACATTTCCCGCAAGCTGCGATCCCACTCCTGTCTCTCTTTCTCAAACCGCTCCAGTAGTTCATTCCTCTCACGGGTCCAGCACTTTTCTCCATGCTGCAGTTTCCAGCACAGCTCCAGTGCAGTGCTGTGACTGTCGGCCAGCAGGCGGCGCTGTTCCTCTCGCTCCTGCTGTAACACGTCTGCAGAGTCTGCACCTTCATCTGCGACTGCGCCTGCAGACTCACCTCTCATATCCTGCAGCTGCAGACAAGGAAAAGAATAAATGTCTATACATATAAATGTTTGAAATGGCAAACTATAGTCTTGCAGATCATGCACAATATGCACATCAAACTTGCTGAATTAGATGCACCTTCCTCACATGTCTAGCCAGATGTTACTAAATCTTCTCGCCGTCTGAATGAGCAGGGCTACTCTGACATCTGCTTTCTTTTAATAGATCATGACTGTATTTGACGGCCGAACTGCACCACTGCATAAATATAGCTGGCTATTTAAAGACGCTCCCTAACTTACTGACACAAAAACAGCATACAAGACACTGTGAGCCTAAAGCAACGCATGACACTGCAGATGTTTAATGTCTTAGCAGATGCTGCTTAACTAGATTTATGTCAGTTAGAAAATCAATTTCATGACAAGAACGAATTTTACTAATTTGACCTTTTAGAAAATCACATTGAACATTGATACAATTAATTAATGTTTTAAAATGCTATTTTTTTTTTAATGTAAGATTTTTCATTTGCATTTATTTGATACAGTAAAAACAGAAACATTTTGAAATACTTTTACAATTTTAAATCACTGCTTTCTGTGTTTATTTCTGTGATGTGCAGCTGTATTTTCAGCATCATTACTCCAGTCTTCAGTGTCACATGATCTTCAGAAATCAGTCTAATATGCTGATTTGATGCTCAAGACACATTTATGATTATTACCAGTGTTGAAACATAAGATGCTGCTTTATATTTTTATGGAAACTGTAAAAAAAAAAAATTTTTCAGGATTCTTTGATGTAAACAAATAAAGGACATCATTAATTTGTCACTTTTGATCCATTTAATGTATATTTGCTTAATAAATGTATTGATTTCTTTCTAATTTCCCTTTTTAACTTTTTATCGGGAGTGTAAATAATTTAGTTAAAAATATATATATATTTTTTTTTTACCACAGAATTAAACAGCTCATCTAAAAAAATTTTTAGTGCGGCATTGTTCAAAAATTCTATTTGATTAAAAAGTAACTGTTTTTACATATGTAAAAGTTCGTGCTCAACACCAGACTCACGAATGAGTGAATGACCATTAATAAAGTTGATGTGATGTAGAGCGTTTGAGTTTCATCTTAAACTCTTAGGATGCTCCCTATGTAGACAGGTTTCAGGTGCTGACCTGCCGTTCACAGGTGATTCTGTTGTGATGTAAGGTTTGTTTCTGTACCTTGGTGACGTGACTCCTCATTTCAGCGCGCTGTATCTCCCACGCCGCTCTCTCATTGGCTAACGTCTGCTGCAGCTGCCAGCGCCGCTGGGCCTCCTCGCGGAGCTCCGCCCTGAGCTCCTCCATCAGAGAGCGCAGCGCATGCAGCACCCGCCGACTGTCACCCGCCTGCACACACACACCACAGAGTTACTGTAGCTTGACTGAGCTCTCAGTTTAAGTATCAACTTCGTCTCAGATGCTTAAAGAAAATGACAAAAATTAATCACTAGTTGTCATCCAGTAAGAGAGCAGAGCTATAAAATGAATGCTAACAGCAGTTCAGATCATTAATACATGTCAATCGTCAAATGGGAGTAAAACACAGCTTTGGCTAGTATTAGTCAACTAGTATATTAATCCCAACAATGCCCGAGATATGTCTAGAGTATGAACCAAAGAGAATCAAGCACTGCAATCTTTTCATGGTTATCAGTAAATGGGGCAAAGCTCCTGAGCAGCTTTAATTAAAGAAACAGGTTGATTAACGATCATGTCACGTCAAAGGTGTTCTGTGTTAATGAGATTTATGTGCACTTATCAATTCTGAGACACATTAATATCAAATCTCTATCAAGTTTAAAGACAAAGTGTGCAATTTCTGTGCACATAAACAGAATTGCAAACAAAATTCACATTTCTAATTCACCATTTATTGAAACCACGTTATATGCAGCTTCGACAAACACTGCATTTTAATCGAGTGCAGCCAGTGGTGCGGAAATAACACTTTAACTGTAATGTCCAATGACTGACGGCTCAATAAACCAATATCTTCCTAAGGAACATATCTTCCCTCAGTAGTATGTAGGCTTCGTCAGCACAGCAGAAAACCACAGCATCAATGAAGCCAACTGCATTCGTGTTAAAAGTGTGTGTTCAGCACAAATGACGTCTACTGAAATTCATTCAAAACCCTATGCATCCAGAGAAAACAAGAGATTGTGGCAGCTTTTTTGGTGATTAGATAAACTAAAGAGTTTACAAACTGCTGCACTTAGAGCGGTTTAATAATAGACTAGAGCTGAGAGAAGGTCTAAACAGGCAACGCTGCTGAAACATTTACACTGATTTAATATTTACTACAGAACGCACAGAAGAGAGATTTTAAGGTGAACGATCATGAGCACAAATTTCTTTTTCCCTATAGTTTGTTTAATATACAAAAGCACAAAAATGATTAACAACAATATTAAAACTTGTGGATTTTCACATCACTTGGGTTTTTGTCTGCTTAAAATGAATTGCCTTTCATTGTATTTGGATAAAATCATCTGCTAAATGAATCAATGCAAATTTATAAAACAATGTATTGTAATGAAATGTAAATTAAACTTTACATGTAATTTGATTTGCCATGAAATAGAAATTTGCTTGGATTTGGTACAACTGACGCTTATACAATTTGTAGAAATACAATCCTGCTACAGACCATACTTTCATGTTTGATGGATATGTTGCTGTGAAAATAAAATAAAATAAAATAAAATAACTAAAATAAAATACAATACAATACAATACAATACAATAAAATAAAATGCAATAAAATACAATACAACACAATACAATACAATACAATACAATGCAATGGAATCCAATAAAATGCAATGCAATGCAATGCAATGCAATGCAATGCAATGCAATAAAATAAAATAAAATAAAATAAAATAAAATAAAATAAAATAAAATAAAATAAAATAAAATAAAATAAAATAAAATAAAATAAATGCAATGCAATGCAATGCAATGCAATACAATAAAATGCAATAAAATGCAATAAAATGCAATGCAATGCAATGCAATGCAATGCAATGCAATAAAATAAAATAAAATAAAATAAAATAAAATAAAATAAAATAAAAAGGTGTGTGAATCCCTGTGACATTACTTTCATTACAAAATATTTATCTGTGGTATTTTTACCTGTTTCTGGTACTGGAATCTCTCTGGTGACGGCAGGAGGGGGCTGGGCTCTGTGAGGTCACTTCCTGTGATTTGAGTGCACACTTTGTCTTCCCGCTCCGTCTCTCCATCGCCCCGGTCGACCATAATGCCCAGTTCTGGAATGTTCTCCAATCGTTCATACTGAAGAAACAAATAGGAGTGAAAGCAGAGAACATTTTTAGAGTAAAAATAAATAAATAAATAAAATAAAACCCTTAATAAAATTAAATACAAATAAAATTAAACTAAATAGTTTTATATAAAACTAAAACAAAAAATTAAAAAAAACAAAAATGAAGATTAAATTAAAATAAAATTAAAATTAAAATATATATATTTTTTTTATTTTGGGTTGACCAGGACTTTTATAATGAGGTTTACCTATTCTATAAAATTAACTATAAAAAAAATCAATGTAATATTAAATTTATAAAGGTCTTTTTTTTTTTGTATGTTTTTACTACTCTTACTACTCTACTCTTTCTTTTTTAAACCTGTGATACCTGTATTACTGGATTATGCATTAATTATGCTGAAGTACTGACTTACTAATGTAAATTAATGTGTGTATTTAGC
Source organism: Carassius auratus (assembly GCF_003368295.1). Classification (NCBI taxonomy): domain Eukaryota; kingdom Metazoa; phylum Chordata; class Actinopteri; order Cypriniformes; family Cyprinidae; genus Carassius; species Carassius auratus. The sequence continues at coordinate 7,291,547 of NC_039269.1, read as the reverse complement.
CTATATTTATATTCACTGGTAGATGCTTCTATCTGAAGCATTCAAAGTACAGAGTTCAAATATTCCCTGGGAATCAAACCCTTGGTCTTGTTGTTGCTAGCGCCACTTTTTTACTGTTTGAGTAATAATGATGTATTAATATAAGCTGCAAAATCATTTCAGTCTAACTAATATTCCTGAACTGAGAATGTTCTTGAGCTTCACTGTTAAATTTCGTTCAACAGCTGTAGATATAGATATGACAGATGGACTGTGAAATGAAAAATCATCAACATGCGCTAACACTAATTCACACTATGGTTCATCAGACGCACGACTGCCATAAAAGAGACAAACATATCTAAAAAAAAAAAAAGAAGAAAAAAAGACGTCTACAAGAACTCATCAGAAATGCAAACTTCACATTATTCTTTTTTTTTTTTTTGCATTTCACAAAGTTCATTATTTCTGTCATTCATAGTTAAATAAAAAATTAATAAAAACGAATACAAATAAAACAAAACTATGATTTAGTATATATATAAAACTAAACCTGAAACAAAAAACATAAGACATTTTATTTAATTTATTTGACTTCTTTTTTCAGTTAGTTTTAGTTTTGTTAAAAAAAAAATTAAGTCGTTTTATTTTATTATTATTTATTTATATGCAAAAAGCATTTATTTATCTAATACCATTCATCAATACCTTGCATGATTAGTGCATTGTCCAGAAATAATCACAAGTGCAAAAAATAAATAAAGCATGTGCTAAATGACCCAATGTAATGTTACACTGACGTTTTCATTGACTTTTTCTAGATGCAATGGTTAAATCTCATGAAAACTCACCTCAGCATGCGCTCCCTCCTCCAGTGCATCCGTCCTGCGGCCGAGCCTCCAGTGCATCAGGATCCAGCGCAGCTTCATGTACACAATGACCATATTGTGGCGGTATGACCTCACTTCCTGTTGCAGCAGGACTCTTTCCTGTGGCCACGTCGGCTCGTGAGACTGGAGTCCCTGCAGCTCGAGTCCTCGCCGCGCTTCAGCTCGCCTCCTCTCCTCCTCCTGCACAAGCCAAAGCATTCAACAAAGAGTTATGGTTAATATACTTATTATTATTATAATGACACAAGACAGATGCATGCTTTCATAGACAGCGATGAAACTACCAAAGATCATGTGGATGTCTGAGGCAAGTAGAAAAGTAATTCAAGCTATAAAAAACCATCTAGAAAGTTTAAAAGTAAGAGAGACCTGGCTATACTGGTAAACCATCTTGGACTAGCAATAAAGCAATTACTAATTCTAATAACTATATTAACCCTATAAAGTCCACTTTATTTCTATAAGTACTCAAAATGATCAAAACTTTATTGATAAACCTGTCACACGCAGTCTAGTCATCAGATTGATTATTTTAGACTAACGTCCTCCTTCAGCTTGTGCTTCACGTGTCACAAGTCAAATAAGAATAACTTTGATTTTGTTAGTAATATTTTAAGACGAACACATACTGGATTTACTTCATTATCCAGCATCATTTTTTAGAAAAGTCACGTTCAACTGTGAGATCAACAGGCCTTTGAGGAACATGTATCTGATCATCTCTGAATCATATCATTGTATAATGTGTTCTGATCATAAAACTAATAATTTAAATATCATCTTACTAATACATTATTTGAGATCTAGAGGGATGACTGACATTTATCTCATGTCAGTATCTGCTATAATGTAATCGATTTAAATGTTGCATTACTTTTTGACATTTTTTCAACCGTATTCTCACTATATCACACTATATAAGCCATTAACGCCAGATGGATCAAATATGATGCTCATTAAAAACACATTTGCAAACTTTTTTTTTTCTTCTAATGTCTAAACATTCAACGAACTGTCCCAAAAAAAAAAAAAAAAAAAAAACGTTCTGACTATTATTTCATATTTCACTCTTTAAGGTTAAGCTAGTATGACTTAAGGGTTACTCAGACTAGTCAACTAGTTATTCTGCATTTATAATCCATGTTTTGGGTCAGTCTATCCATGGCAAGCATCAGTTTCCACATCAGTTTTACACGTGAAGAGCTTTTGAACTGATGACTTGTACAGTACGTCTGATCCTGTTGCTAAAAGTAAACCATGTCAAGTCAAATCTACTTCTGTATTGCTTCAGTGTTTCATGTAGAAGCTTCACAGATGAGACTAACACAACTGGATCAGAAATGCCACAGCATCTCTGCTGTATTGGGTTGAGTTTGGAGTCAGTTTAGCTCAGTACTGTACCTGAGTGATGGATGACGTGAAGCTGTCTCTCATCCTCCTGTCGAGCTGTGTTTCTCTGGTTGGTGTTCCCATCTCAGACAGGACCGGGTCCCGGAGCTGGACCCCATCAGAAACAGCATCAGTTCTCATGCACAAACCCGACTGTGTCATGCGAGCTGATATTTATATTCTCTTTCTAGATTCACTAGCTTTACATGGATGATTAGGCAGGAAAATATTACACTGTATTCTTAAGGACTCTCTGGTGATAAATGCTAGAGAATTAATTCAGTCAGCCAAAGAAAGATCCTCCATGAAATAAGCTCAGAATCAATTTAGATAAATTTCTACTCTGAAGAAATACTAGGCTGTGCTTTATGAGCCGCTGTTCGTAAGTGCTAACAAATGTCTCGATGTAAAAGTGAGTTATTGTTAACTAACTAAAACTAAAACTAAAACCAAAATAAATATTTTTGTTATCTGAAATAAACTCAACATTAACTGAGATAAAATCAAATCACATTTAAAATGATTTAATTTCTACTATTTTTAAGACATTTCTCATTTTTGTTTTTGGCTGACTTAAATATCTAAAAGTAATATTAATAAAAAAAATAATAAATTAATAATTATAACAATTATACACACACACACACACATATATATAATTATTTTCTATATCTAAATATTTACAAAAACTATTGTAAAATTAAAACCATAACAAATAAACATTAACTGACATAAAATAAAACAAAACAAAATAAAATGATTTAATTTCTACTATTTTTCAAGACAACATTTCTCATTTTTGTACTACAATATGCTAAATGTATACTTATTAAAATTATAACAAATATTAATAATAATGATTAATAAAATAATATTAAACAAACTAATACTATATAAAAAAGGGTGAAAAGACAAAATTATTTTTCAAAATTACAGTGAAATATATATAATTATTAGCTAAATCTAAATATTAACAAACATTTTCGTAAAACTAAAACCATAACAAATATTTTTGATATCTGAAATAAATAAACATTAACTTAAATAAAATAAATTGTGAAATAATTTTATTTCTACTATTTTTCGAGACATTTCTCATTTTTGTTTTTAGCTGAAGTACTACAATATTCAAAAGTAATAATAATAATAATTTATAATAAACTAATAATAAATTAATTAATACCATATAGAAATGATAAAAAAGACAAAAACAAACAACTAAATTACTAAATGTGTTTTTACAACAGTTACATTATATATATATATATATATATATATATATATATATATATATATATATATATATATATATCAAATTATTATCTAAATATATTTCTTAAAATATATATTGTTAATCATAAAGACGATAGAATAATCATATGCTGCCTTTAATCAGAAACACCAGTAAGAAACGCATCTGTTCACGAGAACTGTGTTTTAAAGGATAGCACATAAACTTGGACAAATGCACAACAAATTGAATGCAAACATACATATCAACAGATGACATGATTGACACATACAGCCCTTATTTTCATCTGCGTGAGAAGATGGTAAGTGATCGTAATTCATGACAGACCAGTGTGATTTTCAATTAAAAGCAGTGATTGTGAGTGGAGTGAGAAGAAATCAAAAGAATCACTGAGAGACAATGATGTGAATTAAGTGAACGAACTGCTCTCGGCTAGATCTACCGTTTCAATCAGTTTCATCAGACGCGTTCGTCAATGCCGCTGCTGTATCTGGACTAATAACCTGGTGTAAAATAACTGCAAGTGCTATTTTATGACTTCTGGATCACTTCCATTTAGTTTTATTACATTAGAGATTCATTGCATATTATTAAATTAAATTAAGATACACAAACTAGGGAGAATTGCTCTTTATAGTGAAGTATGGCCTATAGGCTTTCCTTTCCCTCGGAAAACAGGCTCTGTTTCAAAATCTAGCATCCTTTCTGTCTTCATAGTCTGCATCAGAAATTTCTTATTGCATAAATAATTGAAAACATTCAACAAAGACATCAAATTGATTACAAAATACTAAAACATAAACTCACATACACATATTGTGTGAAAAAGTACATTTTTATTTATTTTTAACAATTTCTAATTGTTAATTCTATTTTTATTTTGGAATTTTTTTTTTTTATAATGCACATTTAATCTAAATTTTTTTTTTAAATTTTATAATTATATTTAATGCATTGTAGTATACATATAAAATAGCGAAAAATGCATTTTAAAACTAGGCTAAGCATTGTTTAGACCATGTTTCAGCTCCAGAATGTGTCTATGATGCCTAAATAATGAACTCTAGGTTTTGAAACAGATCCAGAGACATGTTAGTAGTTTTTGAGGGAGATTTGTCTGACAGAGAAACTCAATATTCACACACTGTCACCTTTGTGCTCAAACACCAGTGCACTCACATTCATTTCAAATCAAACTTTTATTTCGAAATCTGGATGAAAAATTCATAAGTCAGGTTTTAAAATCTGGTTCCTCTGAATGCACAGAGGTCATTCGTGCTTCACGACAGAGATGTTTTTAAACAGTGTGTGAATGTATCCTCTGTTCTGATCTGTATTGCACATTTTCACAGCTCTATAGTTTCCCATTCACCACAGAAACAGCTCTTACTGGCCTGATTTAATGTTAAAAGAGGATCACAGCCTTGGTTATGTCTTGATATCAGCCAGGTTTTTTTTTTTTTTTTTTTTTTTTAATGCAATATGGTTACATTTTTAATTGGACAACTATAATATATTTGTAAATTTATTAGCATTCTTGTTTTAAAATATTACTTTAAAATATGAATAACATTATTATTAATTACATGAGCTTTGATTTAATAAATCAAATATATCATTATATTATATAAAATTCAATCAATAATATAAATGAATGTTATATGCATATATATAACGATTAATCATGATTAATAACATCAAAAATAAATGTTTTTGTTTGCATAATATATGTGTGTGTTCTGTGTCTATTAATTATGTATATAAAAAATACACACATAAACAGTATATATTTTGAAAATATTTACATAAATAAAAATTATATAAATGTAATATATATATATATATATATAAAATCTAAAATATATAAATGCATGTGTGTCTATTTATACATACATAATACATATACATATTAAACATACAATATGTAAACAAAAACTTTAATTTTGGATGTGATTAATCACGATTAATCGTTTGACAGCACTAATATATATAATATATATATATATATATATATATATTGTTCAGAATATTGTTATATATTAACAATAATTTCATAATATAAAATTTCATTCTTTCATGATCTTACACTTTTAATGCATTTTCAATATACATTTTCAGGATACTGAAGATTAAGGCAAGTTATGACATTCATAGAAAAGCAATGCATGTCAGATAGTCAGTAACTGCAGTGCTTTCTTGAAAATAACTCACCACAGAAACTTTCCCAGCTACGTCTGTGTGTTTCCATCAAGCATGTGATGACATCCAAAGATAACCAAGGCTTTACAGAAACACACCCTCTCATCTAATGCAGCACATTAAACGGTCAGGTGTTTCAGGAAGTCAGAGGCACTGCGAGGAGGACACGTGGAATCGTATCTTAAAGTCGAGAGGGAGATGGACGAGGCACTGACCTCGGGTCTGAAACTGTGGGGTCTGGTGTATCTACTGAGTCCAGGGCCTCCCCTGGCTGTGACGGAGCCCTTAGTGGAGCCCTGTCCCTGTGCAGGGGTCTCCGGGACACTCTGCTGGTCTAGACGCCAGTCCTGCTCCTCCCTGCGCACGTACTGTGAGTGAGGAGGGGAGGAAAGGGTCCAGGAGGAGGAGACAGAGGGAGGGAGGTGCGTGGGGATCGGTGAATGACAAACAGAATCCACACACACACACACACACACACGAGACCAGAAAGAGTGGAGGGGGAAATAAAACTCAACGTGGGTTCAAGCCAAACTCAGAGAGTGGAATGCAAGGGTGAGGGGTCATCGACACACTGTGTTCAGAAAATAATAATGAATTAAAAAACAATGATCGAAATGGAAAACAGAAAGAAAGAAAGAGAGAGAGAGAGAGAGAGAGAGAGAGAGAGAGCAAGTGGGCTACAAGACAAAGAAAAGCGCAAAAAGAAACACCAACTTAAAGATGACGGTGTAGGAGAGAGACGAGAAGAGAACGAGGATGAGGAGGAACAGAATCATGGGCTGAAACATCTGGGGATGAAATGAGGGACGAAGAGAGAAGAAGGGAAGGGCCAAGGGGAAAAAAGAATGCAAAACACTGGTTATGAAGCGCATGCGATGGGGATACATGAGTCTTACAACCAATAACCCAAAATGTGCAGTGACTGACAGCTGATGCTAATAGTGTGTCGTGCCGAATCCAGCACCCGGTCAAACCCCTAATGATCAAACCAGTCCACTGCCTTAACCAACCGTAAAATAGAGCTCAATTAAAAACAAATTAAAAAAAGCTATTCATTAAAATACTAATTTTTTATTTTAATTAATAATTTAATTAATATTAGTATCAGTATTTATATTAAGTTAATAATTTAAATAATGCATGTAATTTATTTCAAAATAATTGTATTATTAGATTAATATTAATATTACGATATAACATTAAACATTCTATTTTCACATAATAAGATAATTAATACTTTAAATCATTAAAATAAAAAAAGCAGTTACAAAGGCTAAATTATTATTTTAAATATTAGCTTAATTGATACAAATACGAATATCAACATTAACATTTATTAAGCTAATAATTATAGTCATAAATGTAATTAAAATAACACATTTCTAATCATTATTTTAATTATTCATTTTATTTATATTAAAGCTGATAATTTAAAGTAAAATAATATAAACATTAACTAGTTAACAATTAAAAAAATAATACTTATGTTATATTAATTATTAAGATAATTAATAATTAGATTATTATTAAGCCAACGATGAAAATAATACATGTGCTTAAAATAGTTATCTAAAAATATCTTAATGATTAGATTTATTCATATTAATATAAAAAACATAATAAACACTCAAAAATATATAAATAATCATATTATTAAGGATTAATACTGTATATTAAGGATTTAAGACTTATTTTACCTTTTCCATTTCACAAACAACTCATTCAAAAGTTGGATAATAAATAAGTTTGAGACCTTTTTTGAGAGACACATGTCCATTTCCTGAAAGTAAAACAACTTAATGAAAAACACAGTTACACACACCACAGGTTAAAATTAAAGTTTGAGCTAGCTTATTAATTGGGTTGCCAAGCTGCTACATTAGTACAGATTTTTTGGCATTAAAACAGAAAGATGCAATGATACTATTGTATTTATTTTATATTATGTGACACATATAATTACCACTAATGTGTTGTTTAATTATAATTGTGATAAAGGCTAAAGGCTTTCAGATGAAGCATGACAAACATCTCTAAGGTGTGTAGGACACGGACAGGGTTTGGATGTGGCACGACGGCTAGCATGCTGCTCACAGCGAAGCCCAGCCATGCGATGGAAGCAGTGCTCTTAAACATCTTATATAAGCAGGAGAACAGGCTGTGACATCATGCTTGATGAAGAGTGTTTAGTGGTTGGATTGAAGAGACGTGACCCAAAGCAAAGAACCGCCCAACATAACCGACGGCTTCCAACCAATGAACAAGAGCCAAATGAGCTAATCAACCAATCAAAGCGCAATTCAGACACTATTAAGCTTAAATTTGAAATATCAAATCACATTCAGATGCTCAGTTCATATGACAAGCTACTAAAGCATCAATAGATGTCCAACCCGTAGTTACACATGGGTTATTTGTTGGAAAGTTGACTCATGGTATCATAAAGCAGTTTCAAAGCATAAAGCAGGAAGAAAGCTACAAGCAGACTAGCATATATCACAATTATACATTTTAAAATCATTCACTGAGACAAAAGACACAGCTACATTATTCTTGAGAATGATCAACCACATAAATAATAGTCACATAGAATATATCGAATATATATAAACAGAAATGCAATGTAAGCAATTCTTATCTGCGATATTGCATATTAACAGATGCATGCTCCACATGTTGCATCAAAATTAACTGTGCAATTAAAAAAACTACTAGATTTGTTAAAGGCCAGACCCCAGGTGATTGCAAACACATTTTACTGCCGTTTTAGTTCATGTTAGTAGGCTATACATTTAGGTCCAAAATTGACAAGTGCCGGTAAACAAAAATACAAAGGAGATCATTTTAATTCTGATTTAAGCCTTATTACATGCAACATGTTGGCATAAATATTAGGAGTTAGAACATCATGCATCCTCCTGCTTTTGTCAGAAGTCAAGTTTAAGGCCAGAAACTAAATTTTTAGCAAGTATGTGAATGCTGCTGCAAGTGTTTGGCCAGCGGGTGTTATTAGCTTCTAACAATGCAAGATCGATTTCATCCAGTGATGCATTGCAAAATGTGTTGGCACACAATTTATAACTGAATGCAAGTACGTGCACCATTTAAGTGCTCATAGCTGGAGTCCATATATATGATGCTGTAAATTACACTATTTTTGACAAACATGCATGAAAATAATATTAACTAAGAAATACAAAATACTATCAAAGCCATGGAATAAAAAAAAAAAATAAGAACTGCGAGACCACCTCAGAATTAAAAAAGACTCAGAATTGCGAGATGTAAACTCAGACCTCCAAAAAGAAAAGAGTCAAAATTGTGAAATGCAAATTTAGATTTCTGAAAAAATTATCTGGCTGTAAGAAATATTTATGACTGGCAAATATTTCTCAGTTTGCCCACTATTGGCACAGTCAATTTTGGACCCTGCAAATCAATGACAACCAAAACAACACACACATAGCCTTGAGAAGCCATGCGGGAAATACCCCTTAAACTGCAAATGAAGCAGTCAATCAAGTTTGCATTATTTAGGAAAACAACTTCCATTTAAAAAAAACAACAACTATATAACAAACATGATTAATGTAACCATTTTAAAGAAAAAGGGATGTTTTGGAGCAAGAGGGCCGGTATCTTGCAGTACCACCGCGTGTGATGTCACAGGGTTGGTTCACTCCGATGGCCAGTGAAGTAATATATACATTTCTTTACATTTTAAACACGCTTGTTTTGAAATGGATGACCTTGAATTGAAAGCACTTTTAAGTCCATAATAAGTGTGATTATAGCATACACGGTGATGGGACCAAGCAGTAGGACATAAACCTGCTGTTTCGGGGTAAAGTGTGGATCGGAAACAATACTAATTTACGTGGATACTCAAGACTGTATTTGCTGATGAAGGCCTGAAAGAAAGCTCAATTTGGTAGCCCTTACTCACGTGCTGTCCGAGCCGAACTGTGGCTTTGTGTGTGTGGCGCGAACAGAAATGAATATATCTTTTAGAAAAGGTCTATCACAGTGTGTAAACAATACATTGAAATATATTCCGTGCAGTCCTACACTTGAATGGTTTAAAACACTGTAATATTTAAACTGACAAGAATTAAAACATGAGAGAATGATAAACTTTATTGAGTAAGTAGCACTAGTCCGATTTTTCAGATGATTAGTGATTAGTAATATAAACATTAGTTAAACATAAACATCCTGTTAACAGCAGGGAATCTAATTGTATTCGCAGGTGTACATAAAATATGATACGTACAACTGGTGAACCAATCAATGTAATGCATATGTCTTAATGGTCTGACATAACAATAAAATGCGACATGAATGATATTGTATGAAGCCATTGTTTTTTTACATCACATTGCACCTCGCATTATGAAAACACTGGCTACGTTTACATGCACACAAATAATCCGTCTGTAATCGGTTTTGACGGCTCACAGATTGAAAAACGTTCACATAAACATATTAATCAATCTGATTGAACTCGATGCAAATTAAATTTCAAATTAAAAAAGATGGTTTATTAGATTTTATCGATTGAGAGTGCATGTAAACACTCGATTGCATTGAACCACTAAACCTGAAAGGACTGCGCATGTGCAAGGACGCAGAAATTACGTAATAACATAAGACGCACGGCTCTTCGTTTTGAATAAAGCGTTGTATAAATGCGTCTCCAGTCATTATAAAACCCTCCTTTCACCCAGGAACTGTGAAGTGGAGCAGGACAACCTTATTTTGGATACTCATCCCGGTTTAGGTGTGGGGGGGGGCATTTTTTTCCCATGATAAATATGAGCAGCACAGCACAGTGGTTTATATATATATATATATTTATCCAAAATTGTTGTTAAAAACAAATAAAGAAAACCTTGTAGGAGAGTAGTTATTATGTGCAAACTGTGAGAAACTCGATCCGATCACTTTATTACGCATTCATGTAAACACCACAATCAGATTAATCAATCGTAATGAATTCAGTCCGATTGAACCAAAAAGGTGTGCATGTAAACATAGCCACTGTTTGGGATACCGTGATCAAAACAGCATTTAGACAGTTTGATGTTGGATATTCATCCAAATTATGGTGAAAACTTAATTATTTGTGTGTTAAAATAACATTTGTTGTTCAAAATGTAAAGAAATGCATATATCACTGCACTGGCCATCAGAGGGAACGAACCCCGTGACATCACACGCAGTGGTACTGCAAGATGACGGCACCCTTGCTCCAAAAGCTATAACAAAAAATTATAATGTTAAATAATGTTAAATTAACTGACTGCTTCACTTCCTCTTGAACACCCCCCTGCCCCAAAAGCAAGACAAGGAGACTGTGGGTAAGAGGATGGGGCAGGTATAGATGCAGGTGTTTATGAGCAGGATTGAGAGTGATGCTGGGAAAGGAGAGGTAAGGGCATCTTGGCTGAGCCGGGTGGCGCTCGGGGAAATATGCATTGCATTATGGGATATAGTATAGTATTCCAGGAGGTGTGCCCTATTGTATACTGCACATTTTGGCGAATGTAGTACAACAGGTCATCAGGGTAGTCCATGCATGCCGAAAATTTAAATACATACAGCAAAAATAGCAAAAGTGTTCTCAAAGAAAGACTGAGTGGTCAGTTAATAATGGTGAGTGAGTGTTGTCCTGTGACGTCTGGTGGACTTGTTTAACTGCAATAGCACCAAAACTCTGTGTCTTTTTTTTCTTCTGCTGGTAACTCCCATTAATCTTTCACACGGCTCTTTTTTCACACATATCTTTCAACAACAACAAAAAAAGATAAGAAATATCACTGATGTCAAAGCAACTGCATAACCAGTTTGATAATCAAATACTCTGCTTACAGCTCCATATCTAAAGCAAGTCTACCTATTTCCCTTCTTATCTCTCAGTTGGGTGTTGTTTCTGGTTTTAGATGAACAGATCATGCCAGCCTAATTTGTTGGAACTGCTTCCTTTCTGGTGCATTCAGGAATTTCGATATATGATACATGAAGAAGCAGAATCAATATAGAGGTGTATGCATTCTCAAAAAATGACTTTCAAATGAGGAAGCAGCAAAGGAAAAAAGGAAGTGGCCATGTCATGTGATCGCATGTGACGGCAAACACTGAATAAAGGTCGAGTTACACATAACTTACCTGGAAGTCCGTCACCAGATCCCTTCCCAGTGTCCCGATGGGCGAGTCCCTTGACATGGAGGTAACTGTGGAAAGGAAGCTGCTAGATTCGGTGAGATTGGGCATGGGGGAAAGGTCATCAATGCGGTCCCTTAGACCCTCCCCTAGGTGGTCTACTTTGTCCATGAATTGCTGGAGCTCTGAACGGAAAGCCCTCATGCGGGTGTTGATGGAATCCAGCACCTGAGAGTCGGGTTTAGATTCAGCAGAGTCCCCATCACCTCTGAACTCCAAACCTTCTGCAAGAAGGTCCCCTCCCAGAACAACCAGTCGTCCTTCCCGGATAAGACTGTCCGTATCCGTGATGAGCCGCTCCACCGTTTTACCAAGCCGCTCAGCTTCACGTCTGACATTGTTGAGCGTCTCCCGGTCTTCCCGTCTTCGCTGGGCCAACTCGGTCACTCCCAGTTCACCAGGATCTGAGGGTTTCTCACCACTGACAAATCCAGAAGTTGCTGTTTTCTCAAACAAGTCATCAGAGTCGCTTTCCCCACCAACAGGACCTTCACGTTTGGGGTGGAGCAGCAGAAGCCTGGCCATCTCGTCCTCGTCTGCTTCCCTTCGCACGGGATCACTATCCACGTCACTATCCCGTGGGCTACTGGTGTGTATCCCCAAGTGTGCCGCCAGGTCACAGCGTTGCATGTTAGAGATTAGCACCCGGTTCTCGTACTGTAGCTTCATCACTTTCCCACTTAGCTCATTGATCTGGAGTCTTGCGGCTTTTAGCTCCTCCTGCAATGTGGCACCACTCCCTGTTCCCGGGAAACCATGACCTCCTCCGTTACCAGATTTGAGCGTGCCACCATTTCCACCCTCAGCTCCCTCGGACTCCCGGTCAGCTTGGCTGGGTCCAAACTTGAAGCGGTTGAGCTCAGATGTCAGTTGCTTGTTGTGGTCCTCAATCTCAGAGATAGAGCGGCGCAGCAGCTCCGCCTCCTCTTCCACAAATTGCAAGTGTCGCCGCAGTTCGCTCGCAGATTCCAGGGCATCGCCACTATACGGTGAGGTAGGGACACTCGAGAAGGGTTCACGCCCAAAGCAGTCCCTCTCGTATTGGCAGCGTAGGTCTTCGTTTTCCGCCCTGAGTCCACGGTTTTCCACCTCCATTTCTACGATCTTCCTCCCCAGAATGTTGGCTTCCTCTTCCACCAGTTTGAGCCGTAACCGCAACTCGGCTTCCCGAGAGGTGTGGGGGCCTCCACCGGTCACCTCGGCCAGGGGCAAAGGGCTGTCCACGTCGCCGTATACTGATTTATACTTCTGCAATTCTTGTTCCAGTTCATCTTTTTCACGGCCAAGTTTTGCCATCTTTTTACGCATAAGAGTCGATTCTTCCTTGGCAAACTGTAGCTGACAGCGCAGATCCGCACTGTCCTCCTGGAGAGAAAAAAACATGTGAATGTGAAAGGCAATACCAAATTGTATGAGAACAGTCATCCTCGACAACATATAAAAAGTCTGTAGTCTATATTCTCAACAAGTATTGCATGTAGCATATTGTGTTTTGTTCTGTGCATGCTTTAAAATAAATATTTCCAAGGGCAGGTTTCCCCAAAGAGCCTTTCAGTGAACGTTCATAAAATAACCTTTTTTTAATGTGAATAACTTAATCTAAAGAACTTTTTTCAACTATAAAGAATGTTTTATGCACTGTAACATTTCTCCATGGAATCACAGATGCCAATAAAGAACTTTTATTTTTAACCATGTATAAGGCTTGTGACCTGATCTTTATATTTCTTTGTACACACCTGAGTTAAAGACTTTTTATCTTTGAAGGTCTCTCTACTGCCTCGCCTCCGCAGAGCAGTCTGAAAGACAAAATAGAGGACAGGGAATATTAACAGGAATGTGAAAGTTAGGATACAGAAGGATTCAGAAAAAAACCAAAACATTCTGCATAATAAAAAAATTGCATCTGATTTGAACACAGCATCAATCATGAATATCAAGCTTAAGTCGCTGTCCTTATGGTGGATCCAGGATTTCTTCTTATTATCTCAGAAAAAACATGAGAAACAACACTTATTGCATAACAAATAAAACTGCCAGTGGGATTTGGAGGTGTTCAGATGCTAAAGACAACTCTGGAAACAAAAATGCAGAGAATAAACAATGTTGCGCAATACTTGTGTGAGATTTTTCCAGTTTCAAAGCTGGATGTTCAACTTCAAGTGCCATTCCTTCGCACTTTACCATAATCAGATTTTGAAATGATAACTTTCAATAGAATGTAATGCAGCATATTGTGAATAAGGACAAACCAAGACAGTAGCCATGCATTACCACAGATTAAACAATTTAAAAGACTGCATTTGACTGTAATACTGAATAATCCAGAGCACACTGATTGGATAGGTTTGGTGGTAGACAGCAAATCTGCTAAAAAATGTATATATTTTCAGGCTATTGTATCTTTGTAGGGGCAAATCATGCCAAATGCACAAGGATGAATCACAAAATTACATTCTCAGTGTTGCCAGCATATAATCCCCCTTACTTAAATCAAGAGTTAAGAAGGTCAACTTTGCCCTGCTTACTGATGTGCTGGTCTATCTTGAGTCATACACTGAACTTAAATAGCTGCTGCTGATGGCTGCGTTAACTTGAATCATTTATGGCCAGACAGATGGAAAGAGTGAGATATCCACAGGAGAGGAGGGAGTTTGACACTTTTTCGTCAACACACAGCAACAGTTTTAGAGAGCCTGGATACGACTCCAAAACATAGGAGGAGATGAGGTGATGTCATATTTATGTGCATGGGCTTGAGTAAGTCTGCAATATGGTAACAATTTTCCCATTCACGTTCTGACATCCTCCAATGAAGTCATCACCACTAGCTGCCGCACAAACAGCAATCACACAACCAGTAGGAAAAACTTGACATTTCTATGCATGCTTCATCAAACGTCATTATTACTGTTGCTCACACTTAGATTTAGTGATTCAAACAAATGCTTTAATCCAAAGTGACTTTTGTTGCTTTTTGTGGATTAGTAAATTGTATACTGTGATTGCAATGACCTTGCAAGCATCTACAATACGCTAGCAACTGCATAGCAATGCTTAACATGTGAAAACATCTCAGTAGCCACATTGCAGTGCCATGGAAACCACCCAGAACATAATTAGCATTGTTGCAATGACTTTTGCAATTGACAGGGAGACTGCAACATGTTTTCATAACACACACAGCTTAATTTACAGAAATGCTTTAATGCTTTAGTCCGCAAAACATTCTTGCTAGCAAACATACAGTTTAAAAATATGCTTAAATATGCAACAATAATGCCATGCATCTGCTCTGGATGCAGCTTTAATGAAACACTTAAACCGATAAACAATGGGCTCTTTTATAATGTGCATTTCCTCTGTCTTCCTCAGTTTTCTGTCCCTCTTACATTTGCACGATTATCTAATTGGAAAGGCATTACAGCACGCCTGTACTCTGTTTCCTGCGTGCATGTGTTTCCTACATTTTGTAATGATTATGTAATGTAACGGGTGTAGCTTAGTTACAATCCATGATTTAAAAAAAACAAAGCTGCAGAAAACCCAAACTGAACCCTTGCTGTTAAACCACACTGTACACTCTCATATGATCAAATTAATAAGAAAATACACCTGGCAAAAAACAAACAAAAACCTCTTAATCGTTTCTCATAAACAGCAGTAAGATTATATGAAGAATAAATGAATACTTATACTGAAGTCTGCAATTAAATCAGAATGCAGAATGGAAAGACTGGAGTAATGATGCTGAAAATTCACAAAAAATAAAAGTAATTTAAAAATGTATTACAATAGAACGTTGTTTTTCGAAATTGTAATAATATTTCATAATATTAATGTTTTTACTGTATTTTTGATTAAATAAATTCCGACTTTTTGACCAGAAGAAGGTTCTTTCAACAACTTTAAAATATTGCCCCGACCCCAAACCTTTAGTGTATATAAAGTGAATTCTGGATTTTTATCTCACACTTCTGATTTTTTCTTTGCAAGATATAAACTCAAATTGCGAGATGTAAAACTCAAAATTGCAAGAAAAAATATTTGCGATATAAGCTTCATATTCGGGGTTAATAACTTGCAATTGTAAGATACAAACTCACAACTCTGGGAAATGAAGTCAGCATTGTGAGACAAAAAGTCACAGTTTACCTTTTTTATTTGTCTGGTGGAAACGAGCTTGAATATTGTTGATAGAACATTCATCATCAATTATTTTTGCTCTTTCGTTTCACTTTTGGTGTGAAAAGGCATTTTTAATGGTGTAAATTCAATGAAGAGCATTTGCTTAGCCTAGTGCTTTTCTCAAGCAATATTGTTCCGCTTTAGAAAAAAATGTGTGTGTTTCAGCTTCCAAATGAAACGTTCTTATTTGGTCATTTCTATGAAGGTGAATAATAGCTACAATGTGTTTTCGAGGGAATTAAAAGCATTTCAGTGTAATGAAGTTAGACAGAAACACAGTTACACACTCGCTCTATTCAGCATGAGCACAAAGCTTCAGTCATCGTTCTCTGCTGCAGATAGAGGTTATTCTCAGACCTAAGCTGATCTCACATCAGAATGTGTCAATTGGTTTGGAAAGGCTGACATTGCACCTGCAGGTCCAGGATCAGTGTTCTGGAAACTCTGCGTGAGGCTCGTCTCCATCTGCTGTCTCCGGCAGGAGGTTTTTGTGAATCCAGCAGAATACATTCGGTCATTCTTTATTCAATGCTCCAAAAAAACCTTGAACACACCAATTAATGAATCTGCACAAAGGAAGAATCTGCCATTCAAAGCAGCAAGATGAGTTTTATTTTAGCAAACAGACCCATTTACTTGTATATGTTTGCATAAACACAAAGATATACTGTATCTGTATTTGGGGAAATGCAAACATTTATGTGGAAGCACATTTATTCCACAGAATATAATAAGAAGAAGGTAATTGCAACTTTTTTTTTTCTTGCAATGCAAAGTAGCAATTTTTCTTACTATTTTGAGTTTACATCTAAAAATTTTCAGACATTTTAGAGATATAAAAAGAAAAAATCAGAAATGTGAAATATAAATTCAGAATTCTGAGATGTCAACTTGCTAGAAAAAAAGTTTTTATTATTTTATTCAGTGGTGGAGATGGGCTATCTTACTTCAATAGTTTTTAACCTAATTCAAATGGAATATTTTAGTCAATATTTGGATTCTGGATTATAATGGATCTGCCTATGTAGGCAGGAGAGGTTTAGTGTTTTCTTGTATGACTCACCGGTTTCTAAGTGTGTCTCTGTAGCCTAAAACCACTCTTTACTAAGCGTCCTTGTGGTTAGTTGAACATTAGCTATTACAGAGATGTTTCCTGCTTGCTAGTTCATGTGTGTTCTGCATCAATGAACACTAATGAATGCTCGGTTCTCTAATGGAGGGTCAATATTTACCATCCCGCCTCAGATTTCACATTACCTTCGAATCTGTAGATGACATAAGCTTGTACAAACACATTTTTATAATACTGCAAGGCCTCTCTCAGGGCTGCTCGATATCTCTCTCTGCTAAAGGCTTGTTAGGGACGAGAAAACAAAAATACGATGGAGCGCCTCTCAAGGGTTTTTTCTCTTTTTCACAAAGACTGATGGAGATGATGTTTACAGCCGATTGACCGCTGTCTCCTGGATGGCATCAGAAGTCAACAACCTTTATGACGACACACAACAGCATTCGCAATACTTCTTGCTTCTGCAATCTGACATATTTCACACCGAAACAGAAAAGAAAATGCATATTTACAAGTGAAACTAAATAATCAGCAGGAAATTTGTATTTCATCCAATCCAAAATAAAAAATAAACTCTCTCTCTAAGATGGGTTTATGATATAATAAACTCATTAGGTTTTTTTATATAGAAGCTACAGAGAAACGAAAGGCTAATTAGTCGCTAAAGTCTTTAGAACATTTTAAACAAGATGCCACGTCGAGACAAACAACCAAATACACTCATTTGAAGAATCAAATTAAGACTTGTAATGTGATTTTAAGCAAACTGATATGTTTATCTACAAGCTCTCTGAGCTTTAGTGTGTGAATACTGTGAATGTGAGACAACAGTGTAGTTCTTAAACCCAGTACATCATTTAAAGCTGGTAAGAAAATAAAATTCACCCTTTTTTCTAAATGCATGGTATAGATCTTCATAATATTCAATCATAATATCCTCATATAAAACTAAAAAAACATATCAACTGAAAAAAAATCAGACACTCTGAGATAAATGTTTATACTTAATTATATATAAAAGTAATCAATTTAATATTTTAAAAATCTATATCTACAATTATATATATATTTTAAATCTATTCAGACTTTCACATCAGTTTATGCATGAGAAAGTCAACAACATTGGAATGCTTGCATCAGCTGAAAGAAATTTTTTTTGTTCAAAAGTCAACATTTTAGTGGCACATCACATCAATTTATTTTATTCATTAATTTAGGATAGCAATCCTGTAGTTTAAAAAGTAGCATGGCAACATCAATGGAATGGGTTTGACTCCCAGGGAACGCATGACCTTAAATATTACAGAAATGTTTCCTGCTAACCTCATGTGCGATATGCGTCAGAGAACGTTAATGAATGCTTGGGTTTCTAATGGAGAGTCACCCTATTTTCTAACTGTGTGTTATAGATCTGATGTGATCAATTCATCTGTGTGCATGTTTCATCTATAAACAATATCCTCATACTTTATAACAGCAATGTGATGGGTTCGATTCCCAGGGAATGTATTAACTTAACAAATGTAATGCACTGTACATTGCTATGCATCTACAAAAATGCATGAATGTAAATGTAAATATTGAAGACCACAAAGCTACAGGCATGCACTAAAAGATGCAAATAAATCAACCTATGAGGTCTGAACCAGAAACATTACAGATACAAGCCCCAAAAACAACCCTACAAAAATACAAAAGCAGTCTGGGATCAGAAGGTGTTTTTGTGTCTCATAAATACTCGATCCATCAGAAGAGCGCTGGGCCGGTGAAGCGTTGTGATAGTGTGTGTACTCACACGACACGCTGACGATGAAGCCATTCTCCCACAAAACACTACTGAAACAGTCACGCTCTGTTATTCTCACTCGATCTGACTGATGAGTCAGAACAGCAAGATACTGACATCAGAAAAGACCGGCAAAAACAGATTTTCTGAGATACAGCAGATGATAAAAATCAATGCATTTATGTCTTTCGCGTGGTCATGATGAGTGCATTTTGTAAGACAACAGCAAAAACAGCGGCAATCTCGTTGCCAGTTCATTTTGACCGGTACATTTCTTTCTGTGGGAGTTTGCTGCGAGCGCTGGCTCACGTCACATGTAGCCTCTAGTGTAATGGATGTGTTTGATTTGGTGTGGGAACAGATAAACCGGACTGAGAAGCCAGAGGGGTCTGAGATATGCCAAACCCTCTTATTTTACTCTTAGTACATTCAAAACTCAAGAGCAAAGTGATTTACATTCTGAGAAACACTCAAAGGCAATGCAATGTAAAACACTTACCATGCATCAATTTGTGTACAGTTTGCATGCTGTCTATAATAATGATGATCAATGTTCTGATTCGTGATATGCGGAAGCATGCATGCTGAAGGATGCATGGATGTTGTTTCTAGTGAATGTTAAGAGCCATATGCTAATGCTAACATGCAGACACAAAGTATTCTCTATGTTTTGTGACTGCATGTTAGCATTAGCATCTAGCTCTCCTGTTCTGGCTCGACTAAACTCAACCAGGGTTCAAAAAGTAATCAATAACTAATAAAAAACAACTTCTGTGTAACACTTGGGATTTGTTTGGAATTGCATACTATTGTAGAATGTCTACTAGAAGTATGCATATTTAATGCATAAAATGCATGCTAATATGTGCAGTTCACAACCAGAGCTTATATTGTGCAAGACACTGTATCCAACAAATTCAATGCACTTGAAACAACCTTCAATTCTCTAGCATATAACAGCATATAACAGTTTCATATGCTACAGTATGCAGAATCTAATACACGCTTTACATTTTGCCAGTATTCGATTCCAAACACAGCCAATGAATTCTCAGTAGCTGGTCTGATTCCATTAGCATTATGTATATGATGATAAGATGTGTCCGCTGTTGTCAGGAGACCTGGAGAATCCTCTTAGCTGCTAATCTCCGTCTAGGATTCTGTCTAGAGAAGTCAAGGGATCCTGTGTGTATTACCATGCCCACATGAGCCGCACACACACTCCCAGAGGGCGTTCTAGACACAAGCAAGCCTTCTCCATCACTACAGTGAGTGTCAAACACAATGGAAGCTCTTTTAAGCTCTCTCATTTGGCTAAAGAGATGCGGTGGTCTCTGGAGAGTTGAGTATGTGATTGTATGTGTGTGTGTGTGTGTGAGGAGGGGTTGGTGTGTGTCCAGCTGGTTAGTGAGGGGCTGTCTTTGCACTCAAAGACAATTCCTCTGGTCTCTCTGGGTTAGTGGGTTCCCTGTTGTGATCGGTTAATGGGGGGCGGAGCCTGCAGTCACTGGGCAGCTGGTGAGAGATTACCTCAGCTAATGTCTTCACAAACACCCGCTTCCCAAAATCTCGTTAGCGCATTGGATGAAGGACAGAAGCTTAAAGCATAGATTAATTTAATGCATTTATTTAAAGAACTATACATACGTGTCCTTTCAAGTTTGTGTACATTTTCTGAAGTGAATGCAAATATGCATTGCTTTATATGATATATGCATTACATGTTATTACTAAATAATTTCAGTTTTATACATTATAAAATAAGTTGTACATTATGTATATAAATACAGTATATATACACACAAAGTGTGTTCATCCCATAGGTGTAATGGTTTTTATACTGTACAAACTGTATATTCTGTGGCCCTACACCAACCTGACACCTAACCCTCACAGGAAACTTTGTGCATTTTTACTTTCTCAAAAAAACTCATTCTGTATGATTTATAAGCGTTTTGAAAAATAGGGACATGGGTTATGTCCTCATAAGTCACCCTCTCCTTGTAATACCTGTGTCATACCCATGTCATTATACAGAGATGTGTCCTGATATGAGCACACACACACACACACACACACACACTTTACTGGTCAAAAGTTTGGGATCAGAACGATTTTTATGTTGTTGTTTTTTCAGGAGTTTCTTATGCTCATCAAGCCTGCATTTATTTGATAAAATAAATACAGTCAAAAATGTATATTGTGAAATATTATCACGATGTAAAATTATTTTTTTTTCTATTTTAATTTTATTTTCAGCATCATTCCTCCAGTCTTCAGTGTCACATGATCTTCAGAAATAATTTTTAATTTGATTATTTATTATCAGTACTGGAAAGTGTTGTGCTGCTTAATATACATTTATTTTAAAATATTTGTATTAAGAAATTCTAGGTAATTATACTAATTCTACATAATTATTTTAAAACTATTTAAATATTTATATACATATTCAAATGTAGATATATACATGTATATACAATGTATATAAAATATACAAATATTAAAAATGTTCTTCTGATACATATTATAGTTAGTCGAAGCTAACACATAACAATAAAGAGCATTATGTCAGAAATGAGCTGATATGAGGTCAGAGATATATCAGCTGATTCACAGTGGTTTTGAATGTGTCAGATCTGTTAATGAACCCGTTTGCTCTCAGCTGAACACAGACACCTGCTCCCTGTCACAAAAAGAAGATGAAGGGAAAACAACAACAGCTCTTTTTCCCTTGAGATGTCCAGTTAAGCTTTGCATTGCCATTCTGCGGGCTGGTTAGAGTCCTCCATCTGGACTAATAGACTCGCGGGCGACATGAACAGGATGGAGTCCACCTGGACCCCCGAGGACTAGTCAACCCGAACCACTCCTGCCTCTTGACAAGGTTATTCAACACACAAAGGAATGTGAGCTGTGTTAAACTATCCAATCGCTTAGTTATATCTTATATTCTCCTAATACTAAGAATTAAGCTGGGGTTTGTATTGACATACATGATATCTCTAATAATGCATTGCAGTTTGTTACAGAACAGATTATAGATGATGCACATCACAGAGCATCACTGTTAAAATGTCAAATACTGGTGTGTTTGTCGCTCTCATTCTCACAGCTATCCTCTGTTTCTCAGTTTCTCCTTGCCAGATACTGTGATGTAGTTTTGTCCACTCAGGGGAGGAAGGGCAGGGTCTGTAATAATGTCTACAGCGTTACAGTTCATCTAAAGCAATAAAAAAGGATTCAAGAAAGGATGTTTCAAATGGCTTTGCTTTCACAGAATATTGTATCCTATAATGCAATCTGCTTGACCTTCCATTGCTGCAGTGACAAATGAACCGAAAGTGAATATCAAATGTGATTTTTAACAGGTCCGCATTGAAATTAATCATTTAATACTGTTTATTGAGGTTTAGGCAAAATATTAAAAAAAATGCATGTGTTTTCCATTTCCAATTTGACCCACTAGGCTTTAAATGACTCGTATAACCTGATATAGTGAGAATGAAGAGGTGGGGGGTTAGCTCAGTTTTTTCAAAGGCACAAACTGAGCGAAGAAATTAGAAATTCATACATCATATATGATACAATACTGTTTTACATGCATGGTTTAAAAAATGCATTTAACCAAAAACAAGTGATTTTATATTGTTGCAAAGGGATATGCCAAATCAATACAAATGCATAATGAAAACATGTATTTCTTTTCAAAAATGGCATTCTCTCAACCAAAAAACAATGCCACCAGTTGAATTAATAATGCATAATACTGGTTTTATGACAACACTGTTGCATACTCGTTGGAGCATATATTCTGCAAAAAGTGTACTGCTTACAAGCTATTTACAAAAACAGTAGGCAGTGTACACAGTGTAGTATGCAGTACATAAGTATTGCATTGTAAACACAGCCAGAAAAAAAGATGAAAGTGATGTAGCGTTGAGAGTCAGTCACACACACACACACACACACATACACTGTTTTTCTCACCAAAGAAACGTCTCACACCCTCAATATAACAGTGGCGGAAAACGAGTGCACACATTGCTTTATTTTTAGAAAATGCTAATGCTAGGCGCTAACATCTGAACAGAACCTGCAACGTTTCTTTGACTTGGAGACAGAATTGAATTAACGTCCCACAGCAATGCTTTGATAAGCGGCACGCTGCTTTGAAGATTAACTGCGTTCAGTATTTTTGTTTTTTACCCTCTTCACACTTAGATCCAAAGCCATTTTGCCAAACTGGGACACTTGTTCATTAATGCTGAATTAAATTATTTTGTGCTTTCACAAATATGACAGTTTGACTTTGAAAGCTCGACTCAACTTTCATGCACGCTTTCTTTAGAGGTCAATAAAAAAGTACCATATTAAGATGGTTTTTGGACATGTATTAGGGATTTATGCTGCCTACAATAATATATGAATGCAAACATTTCTAGCTAATAAATAAAAAGAGAGAGTTTATTTTTATATTCATATTGTATGGTCAATTTTTGTTAGGGTACCATTAGGCTGCCATTAGGGTAGTTGTATATAAAAATGTATAACAAAATAAAAGTTTAGTATAGTGTCTTCTCGTGGCAAAAGGTCAAACGAACTAAAACACTATTCTTGTGTATCATTTCGACTCTGTTACACCAAAGAAACTGCTTGATTCAGATGTTAAAGGGAAATATTAAACTGGTGATATTGAGCACACTATTATTTGTGTGGATTGGATTGAACGTGCACACAGTGTCTAATCTATTTAGCTCGAATCTTGTGTTTTATTTTTACCTCTAAGCCAAGCAGCGAAGATTAAAAGAGCTGTGCAGCGCACTTATCTCCTTCAAATGTGTAAATACAGATATAAAGGCAGTGAAATAAATATGCTGCTTCAAATATTACACATTCATTTTTGGGTGAACTATTCCTTTATGAAAAGAGCCCACACAGAGACTTCTGTGAACATTTCTTTGCAATGCAACAATTGACTGTGCATTTTATGTAAAATAACAAATACTCAAAGGAATACACTCTGAAATGTTCTCAGATGAAACTTGGTTTAGAAATGCTAGAAAACAACCTGAATCCTTAATCCACATAATTACATTTAACAGCATCCTATGAAACCAGGTTGAAATACGGGTAAACACTGTTAGAGCACCATTTAATTTGCATGCTGATCTATTTGAACTAAAGTCTAAAGCACGTTCTGGATGTGTGTCTGCAGTGCGGTGCATTACAAATGACAGGGGGTCATTAGTGACCCGCAGCACATGAAACAACTGAACTGTTTACAAAAACCTCCAGAAGCTGATGCCATATCACAGCCTGACAGATATAAAGCCTCTCTCTCTCTCTCACACACACACACACACACACACTTCCTCTCCTCCCCCGTGAGGCAGGAATCTGTCAGGAGGTTTCATAACAGGCAGCTCAGTTGGATTAATTGTGTTCGGGGTGCCAGTCCCACTGCAGGAATCAGAGCAGACAGCAAACAGCCTGGACACCAGCGATAGCACACACAATACATTTCCATACAAAGACAGCAAAAAGCATCCTAAATTAACTTACATTTAAAAACGTGAATTGAAATATTTTATGGCAATGAAAAAAATAATAATTTCATGGAATTTCTTGGAATTTTTTTATTTGTTTGTATTATATTATATTATATAAAAAGAAGCGTATTTTTACGACCAATAAGATTGGTTTTTACACATTTCCTCTAAAATTCTCAATACCCAAATGCAAAATAATAATACAAAAATATTAAAATAAATTTTAATATTTGTAATATTATTTTTTATATTGTGTAAAACATTTTTTATATTATAATTATTTTTCTATATTATAAATGTATAAATAAATAGACAGACAGACACACACACACATAGTACTGATTTTAATGAAAAAAACATCCAAACACTTTACATTAATGCAAATCTGTGTGGAAAAATGTGTTTGATTGTTATATAAATAATACCACAATTAATGTAAACACCTAATTGTCTTAAATATACAAGCATACTTTACTTAATTTCCTAATTTCAGCTTTGAGCATCTAATTGCTTAATTATCAACTATGTTGCGATTCCTATAGCTTTACTCACTTGCCAGAATTGTATTTCTCACCTTTAATGTTTGCAAAATGCTTAATTTTGACTCTAAATATGAATATTGAAGGTTCAGTAAAACAAAGCACCAAAGACACTAAGACCTATAAGAACAAGAAAAGAAGACAAACAAGACAAAATATCACCCAAGAAACTACAAACACAGCAGTTTAAGCCACTATTAATATCTACGGACCAGAAGAATGCACCAAACAGAGCAGCGTTATATTGTAAAGCACAGGCGTGTTGAAACAATGTACTTTGAGAATCCTGAAATCTAGAGTCGCACCGTCCTGAACTCAGATGACATTAAACGCTGTATTTTTAGTTCAGAATGGCTCTTTCAAAGACAGATCAGTATTTAGATGCTTAGAGCGGAAACAGCATCCCGTCTGTCCTGCTTCACCACATTCCAGTCTGTTTAGCGTGTGAATGAATCATCCGAACCTCTGCAATGCATGCCGTGCAGGTGAAAAATAAAGGTGCTTTGAAAAGTTTTCACTGATCAAGAAACATTTTATACTGTATTTACTCTTCTTGAGTTGCTATTTGATTCTTTGGATATTAAAAAAAGTCCTAGTATAAAATTTTTGTATGTTAATTCAAATGAATGTTTTCCTTTTCTTTCATTAATTAATTTGCTATATTTTGCGCATTTTTTATTAATTTTAATTAATTATTATTTTTGCATTTCTTTTTGTATTTAAATGTATTTGTGTAAATGTGTTTTGGTATTTTGTGTTACCCGTTGATAAATAAATAATTAAATAAATAATACGGTTTGAAGATATACATCATCCAACATTATGAAATGTAATGACATATACACAGAGAGATTAAAAAAATGCTTTCTAAAGAATAATGTGCATCAATAAATCGTTCTCTTTAAGACCAGGAATGTGCATTAAAAGCAAATAGGGTCAGTTCTGATTTCATGTTGAGTTTAATATTTCAATGATTTTAATATCTAAAGCCGTTAACGTCGAGTCAAGGTCGGCATTCCCATTAAACTAAAGATGGAAAAGCATGTAAATTTAATTGAACATGGCAATGTGCAAGAAACGGCATGATTCTCCATTTCATCCACATCTGTTGTGTGTGGGGCGAAGGGAGGCGTGGGAAAATGAAGGGTATGGTGTGATGAACTCTGAAAAAGTGGAGCTAGACGTTTTCTGGGGCAAACCTCCAGAGAGACGCAGTATAGCTCTCAAAGTGCTAACACTCATTTCGATGCTCTCTCTCCTTCACACTCATTATATCTGCCCTTGTGTGTGTTTACACTAGCAAAATACAGGATAAATATTAATACAAAAATAAAACAAAAATCTATGTAGCCCATAAAGGCTGACTGATCTGTTTTTAAAGGAACAGTTCACCCAAAAATGAACACAAGAGTCTCTAAGTTTGCTCTAAAAAGCATTTTGAATTTTCTGTTGAACAGAAAGGAAAGAAAGCCATACAGGTTTCAAACGACACGATGGAGAATAAACTATGACAGCATTTTCATTTTCAGATGAACTGTTCCTTTAAGAAGATCTGTCGTTCTCCCTAGGGGATGTTTTAGCAGATCTCAGAGAATCAGAGGGGATTCTGGGACACCAGTGCAATGATTCACTGTTGTGATCCTCTGCTGTTTGAACTGCAATAACAAGGGTATAACGTGCACACATACATATTTGTAAAGCGGCTCTAAAATCTGAAAAAGACTATATAAAAATACAGTAAAATTAAGAAATATTATTACAATTTAAAATAGATTTTCTCTGTGTCAATATCTTTTAAAATGGAATTTATTCCAGTGATTCAAAGCTGTATTTACAGCATCATAGCTCCAGTCTTCAGTGTCACATGATCTTCAGAAATCATTCTAATATGCTGACATGTGCATCACATCCACATTTACTCTCCTCCACACTGCAGTAGAGCATTCATCCGCATGTACAGACGGCTCTACCCATGACTCAGTCTTTCCAGATTAGATTCAGATTAACCTGACCAACTCCAGAGTAACTCCTCAGCATCTGATTACAGAAGCGGAGCAACCGCTACGACCTCTCATGCATTAATGCACAGGACAGCAGGCTTCAAAGTTAATGTATTCATCCATACTTCAAAGCAATTCACAGTACACTAACAGTGGGAGGAAGTGCTGCCTGGGTTTAACTGCCTTATTCAACAAAGGTGATCCAGCAGGATTTACATCACAGCATTTCTACAGTCTGTGAATCATTTCCAGGTTTGTTTGAACTGCTCTCAAGTAATATTCAGGGTTATTTACAACTTACGCCTTATAATGCAGTCGGTTACCACAGAAAATTATTTGATGAAAAGAAGCAGTAATGCACTTGTCTGCAATACTTATAACCAATCAAATGCAGAAACACATTACAATATGATTCAATTTGTTAACATTAAAGGCATTAGTTATTGTGAACAAAAAATTCACATTAGTGAAAAATTCACAAGTGTTTATTAATCGTAATGTTAATTCCAACATTTAAAAATACATATTACATTTAAAAGTTAATTTATAGTATTTAAAGAACCAAACATGAACTAACAATTTTAACGTAATAATGCATTAACAAACATTAAAAAGATCTTATTATGAAGATGACCACAATATCTATCACACTTTCTCAAACGTGCAAAAATATCAGATTTTAGGAGTAATTTTTAGCAAAGATTTATGCATGATATTCAAAAAAAAAAAAATCTTAATGCTGCATTAACCAAATCAAAAAATAATAATAATATGCTTCAGGATTTCATTGCAAGTGCATTATTGTAAATGCATTTAAAAAATAAAACTAAAAACTAAATCAGCTAAAAGACTGTCCCCACAAGCTAATGAATAAAAAGATGCAAAATCGCCACACTACTTCACAAATATGCTTTTAAAGATCTCCTCTTATAAAAGTCTGCCCTCTTTGATCAAGTGCAATGAAAGTGTGCACTATGCACAGGTATCTAATGTGTAATACAGAATTGTGTTGTACCTCTTTGGCTCTCTCGAGCTCGTTCTGCAGGGCCTGTTTGGAGATCTCCACCTCGATGAGATTTTGCCTGAGCTGCTCGTTTTCATCCTCTGCCCGTGTGCGCTTGTCTTCCACTGTCTCCAGTTCATTGTGCAGACGCACAGATACATCTTTGGCCACCTGTGGACAGAAGGATGCCTTTTATTACCTTGTTTTCATCTCTGATTAGTTCGAGAACTTAACCAATTTTACCTTAATGTTATCTTAATGTGAAATCACATATTTAACCCCACACATCGTTTATTAAAAAGCACCTTGAGGTCCTGCTCCAGACCGCGCAGAAGCTCTCCATCAACGTGTCCGGTCTGAGCTACACGCAGACTCTTCTGTTCAGTCTTGCGCATGCGATACTGAAGGATCCGGCAGTTCCTGTTGGAGCGGTCCAGTTCCCTGCGCAGTTCCTGGAGCTGGTACACCTCCTCCTCCAGGTAACTGTCCCTGATCTCCTCCATCTCTGCTCGCAACTCGTCCACTTCATCCTAAAGCAACCGAATCAGGATTAGAATCAGAAAGAGAATCCTGACAGACACCGAATTTTTTTTTATTAGAATGAAGAATCTGGGTTAGAATAGATAGAATTGGAACTGAAACCAGAACTAGAATAGTTTGTATTAGAATGAGAAATCAAGACTAAAATCAGGATAAAATTCTGAATAATACTCATTCAGGAGTCTGATTAAAATGGATCTGATTATGAAATAAATATACTTTAAGTTGTATTAAAATCATGATAAGAAATAGAATGAACAGTAGAATCAGAATGAGATTCAGAATCAAATCAGAATAAAAATAAGTACGGAAACCAAGGGAATGAATCTTAGAATAAGAATTAGGATCACAATCAGAATAAAAATCTGAATCAGAATCTGAATTTGAAACAGAAAGAGAACAGAAAGGAAACAGAACTAGAATAAACATTTGAATCATTGAACCTATGATCTAGAATCAGGATTAGAAACAGAAGGAGAATCCTGACAGAAACCAAAAAAGAATGATAATTGGAATTGGAACCAGAAATAGAATTAGAATTAGAATTAGAATGAAGAATCAGGATTATAACAGAGATAGAATTAGAACTGAAACCAGTACTAGAATAGTAGGTATTAGAATGAAAATCAAGACTAAAATCAGGATAAAATCAGGATAAAATTCAGTATAATACTCATTAAGGAGTCTGATTAAAATGGATCTGATTATGAAACGAACGGCAGGATTACAATCGGATTGAAAGTCAGAATGAATAGCACAATCAGAATAAGAATAATCAGAATGAACATTAGAATGAAGTAAGAATGAAAAGAAGCCATTAAAAAATTTAAAACAGAATGAAAACAAGAATTAGGATTAGAATAAGAATGAAAGTGAAAATCAGAAACTGGATTAGAAAAGAAAAGAAAATGAGAATCAGAACTGGAATTAAAATGAAGAATAAGGGTTAGAAACAGAAACAGAATCAGAATTTAAATCAGATTTAAATCTGGATTAGAATTGAAAATTCTAATCTAAAATCATGATAAAATTCTGAATAATACTCATTCAGGAGTTTGATTAAATTGGATCTGATTATGATCTGCAGGATTAAAATAATATTAAAAATCAGAATGAACAGCACAATCAGAGTAAGAGTCAGAATCAAAATGAACATCAAAATGAAGTAAGAACGAAAGAAGACATCTCATATTTAGAATTCAAGTCAAAATTAAAAACTGAATGAGAATGAGAATGAGAATGAGAATAAGAATTAGGATTAGAATAAAAAAAAAATATGAATCAGAATCTGGATTAGAATCAGAAAGAGAATCGAAAACATAACTAGCATAAAAATTTTAATCAATGAACATAAGAACTAGAATCAGGATTAGAAACAGAAGGAGAATCCGAAATCAGAATTGGACTAGAACTAAAATAAAGATCAGAATCCGAATGAAAACAACAGAATGCGAATCAGAATTAGAAACATAAGGAGAATAATAATCAAGAACTAAAATGAAAATCATAATTTGGATTATAATCAGGAATCAGTATTAGAATCAGGATTACAATCACGTTAAAACTCTGAATCACATTTATGCTCAGAAACTTGTAAATTTGCTTAAAATCAAAATGTTATTTTGTAGCATATACAAAAATCATTCAGGATTCTAATTAAATAAATTTTGTGATGTACATGAACTGAAATCTTAAAATTGACACAACAACCTCCCAAAAGAAAAAGACACTTAATGGCAATAATGAATAAGACTGCAGGTGAAGAATCTGTAGTCATCAGTGAAACCCCGTCCTGAACTGTAATCAACGACTGTCATGTGTGACGCCTCATTTCTCAGTAAATACTGCACAATGCCTCAGTGCATTCAGTGCAAACAAGGTCAAGGAGGAACGACAGACAGACAAAGACAGCGAAAGAGAGACAGACGGTGACAAACAGCCCAAACACAATGACCTTCACTAGGACAAAGTCATGTGACAGCATCCGTATGGATGTTCCTGCTAACACGAGTCATGGAGGACTAAATGATTAATGTCATACTATAGCACATGGATCTATTGCTGTTTATTTGTTTAAATATTGATGCATACGTGCTGCAGAATTACTTACAGAGAGATAGAAAGATACAGAGACAGAAATAAGAGCGATAAGCACTTTAGGGAGCTTTAGGGAGGCTCCAAACACACGGGTCCTGAGAGGGACACGGCTATTACACACACAGCTTCTAAAGCGGATTAACACGACGTCTTCAGAGATAAACTTATGGAAATCCTGTTTCGCCGGGCGACGTGCATCTGACAAATCATTTATGGAATTATGCTAATTAGGTTTGCCTTCATCTACCCATCACACCGAGGGCAAAGACTGTGATGTGTTTCCTTCTGGACTTTCTGATGCATGTTGGTTTCATCTGTACTTTGTGGAATGATGTGACCTAAAATCAGTTAAAGAGCAGATTTATGAATCTAGATCTTGTTGTCCTCAAAGTACCATGAGATTTTTTTTTATTTTTTAACTATCTTGAAGTACCTTAGTATAATGGCACAATCGGGTATTAACTGATTGTGCCATTATATATAACATAATAAACATAGTTCTGCTTTTAAAAGATCATGTTTATAAGGCACTTCAAGGGCCAAAAAATGTGCCATGTCACTTTTATGTATTTATTTACTCTGGCAAACATGTCTGTCAAAGGACTAAGCAGATGCTTTAATGAACAAATGCTGCAGTTCTGTGGGCGGTGTAAATGAATAGGATGAATTTAATACACGGGCGAGAACGTAAAGAGGGTCACCGTGTGCAAAAAAACAAATTTATAGCAGCAGCTCAACCCTTAATTCTTCAGACAAACACTAGACATTAATTACAAATAACAACTAAAAATTGATCTACATTTCATATTACCTTATTCATATTTTATATTATATTTAGAATAAAAAATAGAATTTTATAAATAAAAATAAAAAAATTGTATTTTATATAGAGAGGAAAATACTTTAAATATCAGATTACATGCATGCATATATATTTTTTTATAAAAAAATAATATATAAATATTTATATAAATGTATAATTTACTGATTTTTATATCATATTTGTATTTTATTATATTTTGTATGTATAACCAACTAATAAAAAAAAGAAAAAATTAATAGTGTAGTATAAATCAAAGCTCCCCACTGCACCATGGTACTACTACGGTACTTTTTAAAAGTTTAAAACATCACCTTAACTGCAGCATCATGCTGATAATACTGAAAATTCAAGAACATTTTTCCACCATGGCCTACTCCAAGCTACTTTAAGTATACCGTGGTTGTACCATGGTACACACTTCTGTGCGTGGCTCACCTTGAGGTAGTCATTTTCCGATCGAAGGTCTTCGATTTCCCTCAGCAGCTCATCCTGGGCCATTTCCTTGCCCTCCGGTTTGAATTGTGCGTCCTTCTCTGCTTTGCATTTGTCCGCGTGCGCACCGTGCACAGGTGCAGCTCCCGCCCCGGAGATACGAACCCGAACCCCGGCCGCCTGCTCGCTCGAACCGGATCCGCTACCGGACT
Organism: Carassius auratus; assembly: GCF_003368295.1. Taxonomy (NCBI): domain Eukaryota; kingdom Metazoa; phylum Chordata; class Actinopteri; order Cypriniformes; family Cyprinidae; genus Carassius; species Carassius auratus. The sequence continues at coordinate 7,259,375 of NC_039269.1, read as the reverse complement.
CCGCGTCGCTACTGGCGGCCTGAACGAGTCTCTGCTCGTCGGACAGCGGCTCGGAGGGACAGTCGGACAAATCCGAGCTGCTGTCCGTCGGACAGACGCCGCGTCCGGTGGGGACGCGTATCGGGGCCAGCCGTGCCTTGCTCTTGGCGATCTGTGGAGCGCCGGTATCCACCGCTTTGCAGGTCGGTTTTGGTTCAGATACAGCATGCTGAGTGACCTTAATGGCCTTTTTTGTCGCTGAGGGCTTGATGTTGCTTTTTGCAGGTGCTGATGCGGTTTTGTCCTTCGCGTTTGGGACGGTGCGTCTCGGAACGCGGCTGTGAGGCGTCACCGGCGCGGCGGACGCGGGCTGCTTGTTGATTTTGGGAGATTTTGGCACGATCGGTTTGGCCGTTCGCGAGTGGACATCCTTCAGGACGGGTCTGGCAGGGGACGGCGCGCGGTTTAACCTCTTCTTCTCCACCTGAGGATGAGGATGATGATGGCTCTGCGGTTTGGTGTCGGAGCCATTCGAGCTCTCCATTATACAACCTGACAGACCGAGCTCATCACTTCAGATTCACTCGCCGAGTCGCTTCCGAGCGGAATACGGTGGATGATGCGGTGTCCAGTGAGGATCTCCGTGCTTGTGTGCGCTGAATCAATCCGTCCGTCCGTCCATCCCTCCCCACGGGATTACGGTACTCCCATCTCTCCCTGCTGTCCTCTCCGCCTCTCCCCCCGCGACTGACGGGGAAAATCTGCAGCCGATGCGGTCTGACGCTCCCCGTCCGCGTCTCGTGGAGCGCATGCGCTTGTTTTTCACACACAAATACCGAACACACCCCTCCTCGCGCTCCGGTACAGATCAGGCACGCGTGCGTACGCGTGGAGACGCACGCACTTAGAGGCACGCGCACTCACGCGTTACTACAACAGACACAAGGAGCGAAACAATGTTTTACCTTTGGATATGTGTAATGCAAATTAAAATAATGTAAACTAAAACCGATAAATGCAACCGCGGGGAAATCTTTAACAATATGACAACAAAAACACTGTTTTTCTAATAGTGCTGTCAGATAAATTATGTCAAGATTATAAAAAGTTACCTTGACAAATGAACCAGGAATATAGTTAACCATTAAATAAATGCATTTTGTAATCTTTTTTTTTTAATTTTAAAAATATGTATTTTTTTTATTTAAAAAATATTTTGTTACCCGAAGCTTTAAGTAAAAAAATAAATAATTCAGCTAGTTCCCAATGCAACATTTCACATTTATAATAAAAAATAAAACTACAGACAATTATATAACAAAAACTACTTGAACGACAAAAAAGGCATAATATTAAATGAAAATATTAAAATGAGCGCTAACTTAAAATATTGTTAAAAACTATATATAAACAACACTAAATTAACACTTGCTAGATTTCCAATCAGTCTGTTTATCCAACAGCGCCACCATACTGTCAAAAGAAGCAAGTACAACTCTGAACATGAAAGTGACATCAAAACACGGAATACACTTTGCATTTACATTACATTTTGCAATATAATAATAGATAGAATAGAACTGGGTAAGTTAATGCATAAAGTAGATGAAAATCATCAGAATGGTTACACATATTTGTGTAATAAATATATATCTTTATTTGCACTTCATTAGTTTAAGAATGCCACAAGTTATAAATACCACAAAACTGCTTAAACATGCCAAACTGTTTCAAATAATATTCGTACAAAGTACTCTTCTGTTTTGCAGTGTGATGAGAATCTGTCCTGTTTTGTAATGTAGTAAATACTGTGTTTGGTTGAGAGACTAAATCAAGACTAAGGCTATTCTGTATAAAATTAAGATTCATAAAGGCAACATATTTTGCAACTAGAACAAATAAACTCTACAGAGTGTGTTGGGTTTAACCTTCAAGACAACTGACATGTCACAGACTTACTAAGCTTCAAACTAAATAAAATATAAATAAAAACTCTAAAACTAAAAAGGCTAAAGGTTTGAGAAGATGACTTTTGCTGTAAATAAAATAGAGAAATAATTATAATAAATAAAAACAAAACAATTTTTTTTATAGCTTAGTAAAATCTGATTCCAGGTTCAAAAATTCACCTACCAACCAAAATAAATGAAACGTATTTCAACCAGGAAAAGCGAGTAAAAAGCACTTCGGGGGGATCGTTTGAGTATCTTATAAGGTTACAGCATGGAAACACAAGCCTGCAAACATCAACCTTTTGAGATAAGTACACTTTCCCTAACAATGTTAACACATAAACGACAGGTTTAGGTCGGTTATAAGCTTTCAAAGGACACACAAATCTGAAAATAAAACAAGAGTTAAACTGAGTTATAATAATAATAATAAAAAGCGATTTTCACCTCAGCAACAGTCAAACATCAGTCCCTCAAATAACAGACACAAGATTGGTTATTTAATACTACGTTTCGGACGAGAATATTACAAACAACATAAAAAAAACACTGCCACTACACACAAAAATTCATATTTCTATTAGTAGACATATGCTGAATCTCATATTAAACCTTTCTAAAATATTTAACCCCAAGATTAATATATATATATATATATATAAAAGCAGAGTCTATTTATTGGATTATGGCTTTATTTTCATGAAAATTAAGCATATTTCCACCAATATCACTGTAACGAAAAATAAAATCTTGCATTCGTTTTATTTATATAAAAAAAGGAAATAAACTAATTTGGTAATATTTGTTGTACTGCCATTAATAAAGTTTTTTCCACATTAAACCAATTGGAACTGGGAAGGAGTTCATAATTGTCTTAGAGATAATGGGAAACAAAGCCAATTTCTTTAAGCAACATTTATATATATATGATTTTGTGGTCATTAAAGGAAATTTTCCCAATAAAAAAAGTTTTTTTGTTCTTGTTGTTTTTTGTAGATGTCGTTCCAGACACAGTAACCCTGTCAGTCCTTTATATTTAAGGAACGTTTTTATGAAAAAAACGAAATCATATTCCCATAAACTCTTGGGAAACAGCCGTTCCCATCAAACACCTGTTATATTTAACTATATGACACAACTATATCATTCCTACAGTCCTACGATTCACTGTAAATCCAGTGATTTCAACTGAAGAGTGTTGTTAGGAACAAGTGTCTCAAAATCAATGTCCCGTTTTACTCTCAATCTGCTCTCCACGTAGAAATAGCCCTTTCCCCGTGAGCATTTCAGTTCTGCAATCCAGATCCAGCGAATAAAACAATGAACTCCCAATTATTGACCTTCCTTTATTCTAATTGAGTTAAATGACACCAAAAAAAAAAAAAAAGACTAAGAAGCAACAAAACTCTGCTGCTAAATGGTAAGGTTAATCTTCTGTACACAGGTCCTTCACTAACATCCAGCATTTCAGCTGCTCGTAAACTAGCTACGAATGGATTGTAGTGCAAAACACAACGGATAACACAAAACCCACCTCAAAAACAGTAACACTGATAGAACGTAAGGCGTAAAGACAACCCAACCCGAACGAACCACCTCATAAACACAGCCGACAGAAATTAATTATTCTACTTTGAATTTAATGCCAAAACAATTTGGAAAGGAGCTTCCTAGTTTGAAACCGAGAACGTTTTCTCCAGCCGTGAAAGTTAAGAGTAGAGAAAAACAAGGGTAGGGTATCCATAGTGTGATAGAAATAGAAGTTTCTTGCTTCTACCGAGAATATATGACGATGTAAACTATAGGAATCGATGGGTTATGACATACGTTTGTACTCATTTCATGCATGTGATGCGTGTGCAGCGCTTTTCCGATCAGGAAGGCACTTGTGGGACAAACGCAATCTTGTGCTTCCCAGAAATGAGGTAGTGTAGTGTCAAAATAAAATGCATCTATGTGTGGGAATGATGACATGGATGATCTTTATTGGCATCTAGAGGTACCAAAATACGGAGGATGTTAAACTGCACAGTCTATGGTTTGTGAGGGATGATTATATTGAGCGTCTTGTCTTTAATCTTCTGTGGTAATGACAGGCCATCATCTCATCATCCGTACGGGCTGGTCACCCCTGGTGGCGGGAGTCTGTAACAGCATGTGTTGGGTTATCAGAGGGAAGGTGACGTGAACCGAGTCTCAACAGCAGCGCATACGAGGAGGAGGCAGCTCTGGTGGGATTTCGGGTTCGGGCTGAAGGGACAGGACGCTGTTAGACAGCACCTTACTGGGGACTTCAAGAGGCATCTGGGGAAAAACAAAATGTACAGACTCTTTAAAAAATGACTGATGTGCATTGAACACAAAAATGGTCGATTCTTGCTCAAAAGAGATGCATGATCAAAATAAACCTGAAATGCATGCTGCAAGTTTGGGTTGCATTTGGGAACGCAACAAGCGCCATCCATCTTCACAAACTTGCTTTTAAACTACATGTTGTCAACAAAAGAGAAGCTTTAAGCTCCCTAAAGCTGTCAAAATGAAAGCTCAACATTTGAAAACGAAGAAATATACTGCAATATTACAGTAGCAACGTGATGTAGTGAAATCCCATAAGAAACTGAACCAATAATGAATTAAGGAAATTCACATAATAATAAAATAGAATATAATAAATACAATACATTATCAAGAAATATGATGTGAATAAAATAGAAAATAGACTATAGAAGGGAGACAATATGAATAAAGAAGAGATTTTTATATTTAAAAATATACAAACTATACTATACATACTTTTTTTTTTTACAGAAAATTAAATAATTATTGTATCATTTATCTTAAATACCTGACTATTTTACAGTAAAATATTACAATATTTTGTTTAATATTATTTAGTATAATACTATTTATTCTTATTAATATCATTATTATTATTATTTCATATACTGTTATATACTAACAAAATTAATTTAAAATCACATTTTAAATCATGATAGCTATTTTTTTATTTTATTTTTTATTTAAAGCTTTTTTTCCCCCCAAATCGTGCAACCCAAATGGGAATCATAATAAACTGACATTTCTAAGAAAAACTGATAAATAATTACTGCATTGGCAAAGTTTATGTTGCCAAATCTTCAAAAGAGATTTCTGTTTAATGCACTTCTGTAAACAATCTCACCTGCTTTGATCTCCAAAAATGTCATCTACAAAACAAACTGTAGCTGGTCACTTTTCATGTTGATCAGACAGGTCCTTCCTGTCTAAGTGGGTGATTATTTGCCATCATACTTGGGTCAGACTTTTAGTAAATAGTCAGATTTAGTCTCTGCATGTCTACTGAAATCCTGAAAACTTCTTTTATCTCATGAGGAAATAACTTGAGCCAGAAACACTCATGATAATGCCACATTCACTCATTTGAATCAAATGTTTCAAAATGAACAAAGAATTTGTCGAAACTGTAAACAAGACCTCTCCACTTACCTTACTCAAAATGTCATCAACTAGTTTAAGGAATATCTCATCCACATTAAAGTTATCCTTGGCACTGGCCTCACAGAAACGCATCCCTGATATCCGAGAAGCAAACTGCAAGAAATGAAGAAATTTATATCAGTGTTATAGTGCTTCCGAATGGGTTAAATATTCAAATCATTCAATATTTGCTACATTTCTAATGCAATCAGCTGACTTAGGTTCTTTATTCTCCTTAATGTTTACACACCAAACCATTGCAGAGCTTTAGAAGATGTATGGACTACCGGATCAAGTTAATAACAATGCCTGGGTCAACTATTCCTGTAAAGTGTGCTTTCACTAGTCTTGTTAGCTTTAGTCTCAGTGGGTTTGGGAAGGTTGGAGGAGACATTATTCAGAGCATTCAAGGAATTTCTTTGTGGAGGTCTCAGGCAGAATAATGTCCCTGTGTCCAGGGCTTTGGACGGACTGAAAGACTCGAAACACAGCATTGTCCTCCACTGAACCTGAGACAGCTTTATACAGCGGAATCTGAAGTAAATTCAGGCTATGATAAAGCTCTAATAGCAAATAATAAAAAGGCATAATAACATCACTTATATTTACTCATCACATCTGCTGGACTAATTCTGAGGAGCTGGATCCAGAAAAAGTGCCCATGTAAAATGATTGTAAGTTAGATTATACACTTTAAATACCCTGTTTTTTGTCATTAAAACCATTAAAATAAAAACGTCTGATATTTGATTGCTTTATAGCACATATACAGCACATAATTAGAAAATATTGGAAACATTGCATTAGCAATGAACTGAAATAAATATGTGAAGTACTATACTGACAAAAGCACCAAACAAAACTACTCAAATTTAAACGAAAATTAAAATTAAAAACTGGAATAATAATTTAACATTAATAAATACTATTTAAATAATACTAAAATACCACTGATCTCACCCTCCCAGCTTGTCGTAAAAAATTAAATAAAAATATTTTTAAAAATAAAAAGGAAGAAACCTTATTTATAGAAAAAAGTGATTAGCTAGCAACATTGTCATTGCTACCTACAACGAAAACTTACTTAAAAAAAAGAAAAGAAAAGTCATTTAAAAAAAAAAAAACGTGCTAAAATTTCTCAAATAATAAAAAAAAAAAGTTAAACAGAAATAAAAAAATATAAAAATTACTCAAATCAAAACATTTCAAAAAAGTATTTATTATATTTTATACTTATCATTAGAATAAAAAAAATATTATAATAGTATATGAACAATACTAAAATAACACTATTCTCACCCTCTCTGCTTGTTGTCGTGAGATGGCGCGATCAGACTCACAGTCCAGTTTGTTACCAACCAATAGGAGCTCAGCATCCTCTGATGCGTACTGCACAGAAGACAACACAACACATTAGGAAAAAACGTTCTCTTAATGTGAATATATAAATATTAGATATAGAGTAGAAAGATATTTGCTGCATAACAGATAACTAATCAGTGTTCTTTAAGCACCTTGTCTATCATCCTCATCCATTTAGGCAGGTCTTCAAAGGTTTCCTGCTTGGTGATGTCGTACACCAACACGATGCCTTTCGCGCCGCGGTAATACGCTGAAGTGATGCTGTTAAACCTCTCCTGACCTGCTGTGTCCCTGCAATCATTCAACATTATTAGACCTGCATGACATTCAGAGTGGGGAATAAATCAAATGAAGAGTGTTTCTACAACCACAGACGGCTGGAAGGGAGGGATGGAAAAAGTTAAGGGTGTGTGACATCAGCTGAAACAGGAAGTCCTTTTTTTTCAATTGAATAAAAGATGACAAACATTACATGCAGAATGAAAACAGAATGGTGCATTATTGACTTGATCAGATCATTTCCTTTGCTAATAATTTCATGAAACATTCATATGTATCAGCAGTCTTTCACAAACAATCTTGATTCAAAAGAAAACAGTTCATTTTGAACATCACGGCACATGACCGATATTAATTTCCTCATTTCTACTGTACCTTATTCACCCTAGTCTGGCTGCATTTTTCCAAAACAGGATATGATGTCACAAAGAGGACCGGTGAGGCGTCACATGTCAATGAGCAGTTAAGACGGACAGTGAAGGACAGCCATGGATGCTGGGTAGCTGGATGCGAGCGCACATGTGTTACAGACAAGACGTTCAAAAGCAGACATCTGCAGAAGCTGGCGAATTTCAGGGTCAAAGGAAATAATGATGATAAAGGGGGTGGAGAGGTGATGGGAGGTTAGCATTAGTTGGAAAATGACTGAACCAGTGACCACTGGAAATAACAGAAACATTGGTTTACAGACTCTACCACACTGAAGAGAAAAGAACTAGGGCTGTCCATGATTAGGTTAATAATTTAATAGACTATTCTAATCAATTGTTTATTAATCAATTTTGTGATAGAGGATATAATCACAATGTGAAAGAGTAGCATCTGTATTTTCTATAAGGCCCGCATTATTAGGGAATGGTATAAATAGTAGGGCAGGAAAATAAATCGATGCATGCTGAATCGAGAAATGAAATTTTCCGAATGCACAGCGATTCTTTCTTGAATCGATTCTGAGCTTAGATTTGAACAGCAGATGGCACTGCAGGCTTTAGAAACATTCGTACTCTGCTCGTTTCCAAATCATTACAGAACCGAAAATAATCATAAAATTCGAAAAGGTTGAAGCGAATTACAAAGCTGTTCACAGTGGGCTGTGTTTACATTAATCTTGCATCATAAAAGCATTGTAAGATGAAGTGAAATTACATGACTCGGCCGAACACACAAGCACTCTTTAGCAATCTTCTTCATGAGCATTTGAGTGTGCAGATAAAAACTAGATTAGAGCGCCATCTGCTGTTAAAATCTAAGCTCAGAATCGATTCAAGAGGAATCGCGATGCATTCTGAAAATCTAAGAATCGATTCGGCATCGATTTATAGTAAATTCAACAAATTAAACGTATACTAAACAGCCTAAATGATGAAGTAAAATGTAGATACATTTCATAAATGTATATTTTTAATTATCAGGGGTTTCCCCACGTCATTTGCAGTATTTGTTTTAAAACACAGTCAAAAGTATTGCAACAGAACAGAATAAATTTAACTTTATCTGAATAGAACCACTTCTACAAAATAGAATACATCAGGCCCAAATAAATTGTTACTTTTCTTGCAATTCTGAGAAAAAAAAGAAAGAAATGTGTAATTCTAAGAAAATAAAGGTCCAAATGTATTTATTCACCTTCTATATATTTTTGTTGTTGTTATTCCTTGGCAGAAACAGAAGGGAAAAAAAGCACAATTGCGAGATGCAAACTCAGAATTCAGAAAAAAAAATCTCTCACATTTTTATAGTACTTTTTGATTTTTATTTTGATCTCAGAATGTTTTCCCCCTAAGAAACAGATCAGAATAGAGTAGAATATAAGAAATAGACAGTATGCCATAAACCCGGACCACAATAGAATTGTAAAAAATAATCAAATAGAAAAGATTATAAATGAACAGAATGGAACAAACAAGCAGCAGTTGGCGTGATTGACAGGAGCAGGTGAAAAAGGAAGTACACAGACATACACGTCAGTTAGTGTTATGATATTAGTGATATCACAATTAAAATGCATATATTCACATTCACTGTTGAATTCTGGGATGATGTGAGGATGCAATCACCAATTAAATGTCACAATTTTAGTGACGAGTCTACTGTTATCCTTCAATAATTCAAAAAAGATGGTAAAATTAAAACTCACAGTCAGTTTACTCTGTGCTACAGCGTTAGTTAAAGGTGGTTAAATCTCAGCAGCAACACATGAAAGATGTTTGAATGTGAGACTCTGGACGGGAATTTATGACTTGTGCTTCTGAGACACAGGAAGTGACATAGTGGGCTGAGTCAATGATAAAGACACAGCACTTCCTCTCCACTCACCAGATCTGTAACCTGATCTTCTTTCCTCTCAGCTCCACCGTTTTGATTTTAAAATCCACACCTTCAACACAAAGAGACAAATGAGAAGAAAAAACATGTTTGATCAGTCATACTGCATCTTCAAGCTTTACAGTGCCTCTTAAATTCATAGCTATTATCACTGAAATTATTCATATTTAATGAAACATATATGAAGACATTTTTTGGTGTTTGAATGTTCCCATGCATATGACAACAAACTATCAAAACACAGATCATGTTCTCTGGGCTTGTGTGACTTTCACAAGTGTGACAGAGCAGAAACTGGAGATCGGCATGTTGTAGCAGCAGCTGTATGAACGTGTGTCTGGTTATTCTGGGACATTGGGTTAGTAAGCATGCAGGTATTCTGATGTGAAGGCCTGTCACCTTGCTGTATCAGTTTTCACATGTGCAATCCAGAAGTGGTTTTCAGATTGTGGTTTTCTAACATCTTGCCGAAACACGTTTCTATTGACACTGTCAGGACCAAAACTCAAAGACCATTTTATATATATATATATATATATATATATATATATATATATATATATATATATATATATATATATATATAAAATGGTCTTTGAGTCTCCGAAGTGCCGAACCGAATCAACCGAGTCGCGAACAGGCTCCGAAGTTCCGATCCGAATCAACCGAGTCGCGAACAGGCTCCGAAGTGCCGATCTGAATCAACCGAGTCGCGAACAGGCTCCGAAGTGCCGATCCGAATCAACCGAGTCGCGAACAGGCTCCGAAGTGCCGATCCGAATCAACCGAGTCGCGAACAGGCTCCGAAGTGCCGAACCGAATCAACCGAGTCGCGAACAGGCTCCGAAGTTCCGATCCGAATCAACCGAGTCGCGAACAGGCTCCGAAGTGCCGATCTGAATCAACCGAGTCGCGAACATGCTCCGAAGTTCCGATCCGAATCAACCGAGTCGCGAACAGGCTCCGAAGTGCCGATCTGAATCAACCCAGTCGCGAACAAAAAATATATATTTACATAGAATATATATATATATATATATATATATATATATATATATATATATATATATATATATATATATATATATATATATATAAGTAAACAACAATAGCTCAAGTTTAGAATTTTTTTTTATTGAGACTATAAAAAATAATTTTGCATCTATTTTTAGGTGTGCCAGCTGCCACTGTGGGTGGCACAGGCACACCCTGGCACACCCGTGGCTACGCCACTGATATATATATATATATATATTTAAACACATATACATACATAAAATAACCAACTATGTCTTACTAAAAAAAATTCTTTTACTAAATAACCTAAATTACAAACCATCTAAAGTTTACAAATGAATCACAGCTAACTATCCATGTCTACCAAAACTTAACAATTATTATTAATCTATACTAAACTAGTATGTAGTTATTTATCTACTCTTAAATAGCCATGTATGGTTTACTAAATAAATAAATAGACTACAAAGGAATCTCAGTTGACTATCTATGCTTTCCAAACTGAGTATAATATTTCACCTATAATAAACTAGTAGGTACCGTTAGTTATCTAATCTTTAATAACCATCTTTGGTTACAAAGTAAATCACTGATTAATCGCTGATACAGTTTATATATATATTTTAGTTACATAGCTAAATTTATTATCCATAGTTAACCATTTTATCACTGTTAACGGTATATGCTATACTTATTATATATATATATATATATATATATATATATAGTTTGCTATTCATACCTTGGATACAATTGAACTTACTTGAGCAGATAAAAACAATGATGTGGAACATATTGTTATAATAACTAAGCAGAAAGATAATAGATAGGCCTACTAGTAACGTAAACAAACAAACGGCAAACGGACAGTCGTTGTTGTTGTTGAGCTTCAACTCTCTCTTTCTGCCAGTTTGTCTTACCCACAGTGGACTTGCAAGCCTCGCAGAAAGTATCATCCGTGAATCTCTCCATCAGGCTGGTTTTTCCCACTCCACGGGAGCCGATGATGATCACCTGGAGTTTATAATCAGCGGCTCTCAGCGGCATCTTCCTGCGGCGCTGCGACGCTCCCACAGCGGGCGAGCCACCGCCGGCCCTCCGCTGGACACCGTACCCCGACTCCATCCACCGCTAACGGCCAGTCCACATCTGCCACACGGCTAGTCCGCTTCAAACACGCCCGCGCATCATGGAGGGAAACTTCACTAAACTTTAAAGCGTCTTTTATTAAGAGTTTGTCAAAGTTTTCAATCGCCTCAGTCAGTCGGTCAGTTGTTGTCCTGCGCTGGCGATACGAGAGCGACCTTGACGTCATCGCCACTTCCGGTTCCGACGCATTCCAAAGGAAGAGCGAATATTTGGAATATTTATCAAATACAGATATTATATGTCAGATGTCTTAAATAAACAGCAGACATTTGTCGCCTTTTTTAAAAAAATATAGTTTTTGGTTTATTTGTTTCTTTTTACTTTTTACTAAAAAGCATACAAAAAAAATCTTACTTCTATAAGCCTACCTCATATTTAACTTTTTTTTTTACTAAATATTTTACATGATAGTGTAAAAAATGTTTCCATCATGGCACCAGTAAAAACCTTTCTCCCTTTTTTGACAGAAAAAAATGACTTTATTAATACAATTTATATTCTGCACATGTAAGATAGGAAAATATATATAGCCTACAAGTTTATATATATATATATATATATATATATATATATATATATATATATATATATATATATATATATATATATATATATATATATATATATACATATACTCTCTCTCTCTCTCTCTCTCTCTCTCTCTCTCGCTCTCTCTATACACTCTATCCGTTAATAACTAAATAAATAAATTTCTCTTACACATAAACATTTGAATAATAAAGATATGGAAAATGTTTATAAAAACATCTAAAATATTATATTCTAAAATCGCAAATAAATCCAATCAGTAAATTATAGGAAAATATCTATAAACACATTTAAAATATTCGATCCATATTTGATATAACCACAAAAATAACAAAATTATATATGTAAATAAATAAATACATACAAATGGCCTACTTAATACACGCATAATATAATATAATATAATATAATATAATATAATATAATATAATATAATATAATATAATATAATATAACACAAGGTAAATATCTCGAAACACATTGAAAATGCCATCTATATTCTATAATAATTAAAACTAAATACAAATAACACATTTTAAATCCGTAAATAAATACATTATTAATAATATTTTAATAATACATACATTTTATTACTCATACTAAAATAAATGTATGAGTATAATAAAAAAAAATGCTGAAAGGTGTTTTGCAGCATCCCACTCGGGTTCCCGTAGAAAAACACCGTGACGTGAATGAGCTGTTGAAGAAAATCTGGATAATCTGTAACAGTCCATCCTCATCCTCATCCTCATCCTCATCCTCATCCCCTTCATCCGCGAGACCGAGAGCCATGGCCGCGCAGAAGATCAACGAGGCGCACGAGCACATCGCCAAAGCCGAGAAATGGTGAGATATGAAACATATTCTCCTACAGAACAGAGCTCATGCATTCACACACAAACACCGACTTATGCTGTCACTGTCACTAATTCTGCTGCAGTTGTCTTTAGCCTAACTCATTTATCGGTGCAGTCATGTCCAAGTGGTTAAGGATCCTGATGCGCGTTCATGATAATGTTACAAGCGAGAATGATTGCGTAATCGCGCGTATAGTGATTGAGGTTACCTTGGCGACAGCTGCGGTGGTCCTGATGTTGTCTTCATTTTTGAGGCTTCTATTGATGATGTGGGCCTTTCCTGAAATCCAGTGCATGTCCATGTGCCCATCAGGCAGTAGAGACCGGGGCAAGTTGTCACAGGCTACACATCGCATTAAACAGAAAATTTTGAGTCTGACTTTCAGTTACACCTGTGTGGCTTTGCATGTTGTTTTCAAACACCTAGTTCTTATGTTATGTGCAATTGTGTATTATTAATATATTTTTTTGTAATATATTGTGGAAGAGTATATAATATTTTAAAAAAAATTGTTTTATGTATATGCAATTTGATAATTAATTCTATATTCTTTAAAATATTATGAAAATGTATCTACTGAGAAGCATTTATGGTAAACTAAATTATATCTTGATGTAATTTCTATTGACATTTTGATGTTGTGTATTTAAATATAATATGTTTTAATTCCACATCTATAATTATAAAGATGCAGTTTAGTAACACTTTCAACATAATATTGAATAACACACTACAGTTCAAATTATTATCAATACATTTAAGCACACTTTCTTTTCGCAAGGGTTGTGATAATAGTGAACACCATACAATATTTGTTTTACTTTATGCAGCTCGAAGACCAGCATGACCAAGTGGAAACCTGATTATGATGAAGCCGCTTCAGAGATGGCAAAAGCAGGTGATGTAGACCTTCAGTGAACTGACGTCTTGCTCTGATGTTATTGATGAAGGTCATTATGTAGTGAAATAGGACCATAACAAACTGTATGATGATGTTATATCAGCTGTGGCTTTCAAAAACGCCAAACAGTTTGAAGAAGCGAAGGATGCGTACCTGAAGGAGGCCGAGTACCACACAGAAAACAAAGCGTATCCTTCTCCTCCCAGAAATCATAATTACAAAGTTAATTTAACAAACAAAACTAATTACTGTAATGTGCAAAGAGCCATACGCCACAGAGATCTACAGTATCTGATTTAATTTTTATGCTGATTTATTCACCTTAATGTCAGTTCTTGTAAATATTAGGTAAAATGTATAGGGAGAATGTGCCATATACTGTATATTCACAATACTGTCAAAAGTTTGGGGTCAATAAGATTGATCGATTGATTATTGGAAATAAATTATTACTTTTATTCAGCAAGGGTCCATTAAATTGATCAAAAGTAGCAGGAAAGACAATTATATATTTATTTTTTAAATAAATTCTCTTCTTTTGAACTTTATATTCATAGAAGAATCCTGAGGAAATAACAAAACCACCTTTTGCAAAAAAATATGAAGCAGCAAAACTTGTTTTCAACATTGATAATATTCAGAAATGTTGTTTTTGAACAGCGAAGACTGCAGTAATGATGCTGAAAATACAGCTGTACATCACTGGAATACATTACATTTTACCATATATTACACTAGAAACTGTTATTTTAAATTGTAATAATATTCTACAATATTCCTGTCCATTTCTGAACAAATTAATGCAGCCTTCGTGAGAAAAAGAGACTTCCTTCAAAAACATGAAAAAATCCTGCCGACTCCAAACTTCTGAACAGTATAGTATTTGATTTAGATTTTGGTTTAGTCTCTCATTTGATACAGTACTCATATTTACTTAACTAAAACTCACAGACTCTTCCATGCAGCGAAGTAAGTGACCATTAATGTTTCAAGGCTACTCATTAACTCTATTAACTTACTAAACTAATCTATAGTTTACCAGTTTCCTTTAATAGTTGAAACATATTGCTGTCATTAACTGAGCTATATGTATTTTACTTCTACATCTGTACAATGTAACCCACGATGAAAGACGCTGTTCTTCTTCTCAGAGCGTATGAACAGGCTGGTATGATGCTGAAGGTGAGTTGACCGTGCAGTGATTGTAATGGATGGCCTGTAGGTTTGAGACGTGTGCGACTGACTCTTCTTCACCTGCAGGACATGAAGAAAATGCCCGAAGCCGTTCAGCTGATCGAGAAGGCCAGCATCATGTATGTGGAGAACGGGACGTCTGGCACCGCTGGAATAGCCTTGGACCGAGCTGGGAAGTGAGTAAACAGATCCAAACTCTTTTTGAGAGGTTGTCTGTGTAGTTTCTTATGCTTAAACGAACTATAATATGCATGCAAAGGTTGTGTTAGCATTAGCGGTGTTAACTAGTGCCGTGCACTTCTTCAGACTCATCGAGTCGATTGATCTGGAGAAAGCTGTGGACTTGTATCAGAAGGCCGCATCTGTGTTTGAGGTGAGGAAATGCAAACATGGTTAATAAATCATCCATTTGTCCACACATAACCCGTGTGAACTGGTTTGTGTTGTGTTCAGAATGAAGATCGGCTCAGAGAGGCTGCAGAGCTTCTGGGAAAAGCCTCCAGACTTCTGGCGAGACTGCGCAGGTGCGTCTTTAAGCATTAAACTGGGATATTATAAATATGGGATATTGTGATGAATTATTCAATGATGATTTAACATGTGATAAAACATGTTTTTTTCATACTGTATATTGCTACAGCAGCTCATTTCACCCTCTGCCTAAAATGCTACAGTCTCTTTAAAGCCCCGCCTTCCAAAAAGCCAAGATTTTCTGTCGGAGAGATCAACTCTTTTGATTTTGACTTTATTCTTGTAATTTTGCATATTGTGTACAGCACAAAAAGCTATATTACACTCTAAAGGAAAAGTACAATGAAAAAAAAAAAAACATAATAGATGCCCTTTAAGCATTAACAGTCCATGTCATGTATAATGACACTTTTACTGTAAAAACAATAAATCAAAATCAATGTGATGCATGATCCTGATTGTTCAATAAATCACATGGTTGCATATATTATAATATATTACTTCACTAGCTCCCCTGATGACTTCACAACGGTGTTGTTAACTAAAAATAGAAATATCAAAAATAATTTATTACAATAATTGATAACAAAAAAAACTTCAAATTGACTTCAAATAAAAAAGCATATTTTAAAACGTATACAAATGACAAAACACAATATAATTACTAAAACAAAAAGATGAAAATGGAAAATAAAGAAATAAAAACTTTTTAAGATTATTAATTTAAAAATATGAATAAATACTTCATAGTAATATAGTACAAAAAAGACACTGCTTCACAATATAAATCTTTATAATAAAATGAATTAAAGCTATATGAATTCTGCACTAAATTACAAGTCATCTGAAGCTATGATGTTATAACATAAAACTTTTAGAAAGAAAAAAATAATTCATAAAATAAACCTTAACATAAAATAAATAAAATGTAAAAAAGTTAGTTAGTTATTAATTTTATTTTAGTTGCCAATGCAAGTATGTTAGTTGAAGTACTTAAATTGAAATAAAAATGAATATAAAGAAAAAAAAAAAGAAATAAGACCTAACAGAATTACTAAAACTTCTTTCATTATTACAATTTTTATAAAACTGGAAAATGTAAAATTAAAATCTCAGTTGCTTAGTTTATTTCATTTCGTTGCCACATGTCAAATGTTTTTGTTTGATTTAAATTAAATTGACAAAATAAATCTGAAATAAAAACAAAATTGTAATAGAAATGGGAGGGGCGCATAAAATGTATTACTAAAGCTTTAACATAAATTCAAATGAAAGAAACTGAAAATACAAAATAAAAAAAATAAAAAAAAATATGAATAAATTCTATCATAGTACTAATTAGTAATATGATGATAGTAATGTGCTTTCTATATGCTCAGTGCTTGCTGAACCAGTGTTTGAGCTGTTGCTGTTGTGTTTCTTGTGCTCAGGCTGGACGAGGCCGCAGTGTCCCTTCAGAAAGAGAAGAACATGTACAAGGACATTGAGAACTACCCCACCTGCTTTAAGGTGCAAGAGCTTTTTTGTAAAATAAACACAGAACTTTGCATTCTAATGTTGCATTAGTTTGAACAGATGTTTGATATTGCAGAAAACCATCGCTCAAGTGCTGGTTCATCTCCACAGAGGAGACTTTGTGGCGGCAGACAAGTGTGTCAGAGAAAGTTACAGGTAGGAACGAGTAACACCGTCATCCTTCAGAGCACCAGAGTGATCTCTGATCAGTGTCAAATACTGGGCTCTTCAGTCTCCCAGGGTTCAGTGGGAGCGAGGACTGTGTTTACATGGAGACGCTTCTGAAAGCGTATGACGAGCAGGACGAGGACGAGGTGTCACGCGTCTGCAACTCACCTTTACTGAAGTACATGGACAACGACGTGAGTGTCAGTCAGTCCTCGCACGCAATACTGTGAACAATCAAACCAAACAGCATTACACTCACTAAAGGAGTCATTTAGCTCAATATCAGTAAATTAAAAAATACATATACATTAAAGTAAAATAAATATATAAATTAAAAGCAAAATTGTGTACCTTTGAATAATTGTGTACATGTTAGTATAGAATTTTTTCAACACCACTTATCATTGAAATAGACAAAAAAAAATGCACATCTTTACAAAAATATTTAGTTTCTTGTTATTTTATTATCACTAAAATATATTCATACTTTGTTTACTTCTTGTAGTTACTTTTTGTAATACTTTGAATAAATTATATAAACATATCTATTTTCATTGTAATGAAAAATGTAATTTTTTTGTTGTGTAGTTTTAAGTCATTTTTAGCTTTAATTTAATTTTTGTTAATTTAGTAAAAAAAAAAAATACAAAAATGTGAAAAAAATAAAATTAAGTACACAAATTTCAGAAAAATAAAATATGTTTAAGTTGTTTTAATTGTTTTTAAATATCTTATTTTATACATTGCTTATTTAAGTAAGATTGTTTGTTTGTTTGTTTATTTGTTTTTGTTTTAGATTTCATTAAAGATAACCTTGGTGGAAACGTAGCATATGTACTAGGCATTTACTATATTCTCAAAACTACAGTAATCATGCAGTGACATCATCACTAGCTGTTTTCTGCTGTGTGTGTGTGCAGTATGCCAAGCTGGCGATCTCTCTAAGGGTTCCCGGTGGAGGGGCCGGAAAGAAGAAGAAGAAATCTCCTGTTGCTCCTCAAGGGGGCAGCGCTGGCCCGCCATCGGCCGAGGAAGATGACGATTATGAGGGAGGTTTGTGTTAATGGAGAGAACGGCCTGACTCCTCCATGCGTCTGTGTGTGTGTGTGTGTGTACGAGCATATAAGTGTTTCCTCCCTTTGTGCAGTGGAGTCATTCTGTTCCTGTTTGTCCCGCTTGGGAGTGTCCAGATTTCTGTGTGTTTACTCATCAGGCACACAGAAAACCCTACACACACGGGGTGTGGACATCAGTTTAACATATTTAATGTTGAAGAGGTTCATTTCATTGCCACAAGATGCACCAAATGCAATAGAGCCCTGAAGTGATGACGTGTTTTGTAGTCAGCATCACACTGCTTTATTTTACAAAAGCACAACAGGGTTTTTCCATCGGCTTTTGAATAACTGTAAAAAATAAGATCTGTGAGCAACCGAAGGTGGTGATTCTTACATGTTATGTTCATCACGATGATCTTAACAATTATTATGAATTTTGAAGCATGCATAACATTGCCAGAAGTAAAAAGCTTAACGTAGGGACTAACTCATAACTCTCTTTAACACTTTCAGTTTTCATTTTCTCTGAAAGTTTGAGATTGAATACTTCAAAAGTGTGATTTTAAACACAATATGGCAGTGACAAGCTAATTATGAGTAGATGAGTTTATCTGTCTGTTATTATAGTTAACTAAAATCATTTGTTTTAAATCATCCCTTGAATAAAAAATAAATGTTAACTGAAATAAAATATAATGTAAAATAATTACTAAATTGTTATTAAGTTTAACTTTTGTAGTCAAATTACAATTAAAATTGAAAAACTAAACACAAAAAATTGCTAAAACTTTAATATTACAGTGAAAGCAGGAAATAACAAAACTAATAATGACAAAAAACCTTAAAAGTATTTCAATGATATTGGAATAACACTAGTTCAGCATTACAACCTCTGTAGTCCCCTTTAGACTTGTTTTCGACCAAAATAAATAAATAAATAAAATTATATATATATATTACATAATATAATAATGGATTATGTAATATATGTAATATATAATAATGCAATAATGTAACTCCATAAAATTAACTTATTGCATTACTTATTCACTTTTTATGGAAAGTAATGCATAACATGACTTTTGTGTTACTTTTTGTCACCTGAGCTGGGATTGCTTATTTGTTTTTAATAAAAATAACCCCCAAAAGTTATATTTTTGGTAACTGTAAAGGCCACTCTCACAACAAAAGTGGATTGAATAAGCTTCAGGCTGTGTCTTTGAACTTTAATAAGTTAGGTCAGATATTATCCTGTAAATGTAAAATAATGCGTTACTTTACTAGTTAATTGAAAAACTAATCTGATTACATAACTCACATTACTTGTAATGCATTACTCCTCCAACACTGGTAAATGATGTAGAAGAAAAATGTGAAAAGATCTTTTGTTGAACCACAGAACTTTTTTGTCAAAAAAAAAAGGAACATTGACGTCAAGATGATTTTGACGCTCATTTTCAGGTTTTCAACTACAAAAATCTTTCATCCTTTCAGCACTCTATTGATTGCAGTGTTTTCAGTCAAGTTACAAGCATTCGTCTTCCATTGGTCAGCTATAAAGTCCCGCCCCAAATCTCACACTATTGGTTGAGCCTGTAAATTATCAGTACTGGGCTTTTTTGATGTGTGTGTATGATCATATTGTTAGATACATTCAGTTTGTAAATGTTTTCTTATAATTTGATAAGGAACTGTGTATTGTATACAGGTTTTATTTACTTTTATTTGTGAACAATGTCTGTGATGTCAAAGTGATGTTGAATCAGTTTTAAAAAAATTAAAATACTATATTATTATTATTATGTACAGTAATTTATTGTACGTGTAGTTGAAATGTAAATGTGGATGTGGAGTGAGTTGCATGTTGCTTTTCCAAATATACAAACCTGACAGACATAAAGATGCAAAAATGAGCTAATAAAATAATCATCTATACAGTCATTGATTGTCTGCTGTTAAATGTGTTTTCTTATTAACTATGCGGAGAACAAATGTTTTTCAGTATTCATTTCAATCACAAAAAAAGACAGATTTTTAAACTTTAGTGTAAACCATGTACTTACAAAAAAAAAGAGAAATACAGGAACAAAAAAGAAAGAAAAAAGTGGCATGTTGTCCTTTAATTGTGTGCTTTATTTGAAGTCAATAAACCATTTCCCGTTTTAATCCGGCTACAGCTTTTCTTTTCCCCCTGTTTTGATGTTGCTGAAAAAGTACTGCACACACAAACTAATGAAAGCGTTTCATGTCAAACATTATTTTTCATTCATGCTACATTGTCTTTAATGCATAGTTCAGAGATGGACTCAAAAACAATATTCAATGTTCTCCTCAAGCATCAGCACAACACGATCCGTCGGCGTGGAGCTCACATTGATAGTCAAATATGATGCACATGATCCCATTGTAAATCTACAGCCTAGCAGAGACTCCAGCGGTTCATCTGAGAGTCCATGATCATAGAAAGCTCCTTCCTGAGAATGGATGCCAAAGGTGTTGGATAAAAATGGATTTCATGTCCTTTATGGTCCACCCGCCTGTCGTATTGCTCAAATAAATACAAGTACGTAGTACAAATGTGAGTCAGATTCTTCCTCATGTACAAACAACTTTCTGACGAGTACAACAGTCCTGGCGATGCATATTTAATAACTCTCATGCCTTCAAGGATGTAGACTACCTGTTTATAACTAATATCCATTATTCATTTTCACCACAAGTCAAATGTTTCCACGAAATATTGATTTCTGAAACACGAAAATGTTCATTCTGTTTGTGTTGCATGAATGAGGCACAATGATCAGAAACCATTTTACAGTACGTTATTGTTGCACTGTGAAAATGGTTTAGCAAGCAATTGAAATTCCATGAATTCTGTGTATTTCTGAATACATTTCTCTGTAGATCATTCAGAAAATTAATTGGATTTATGAAGAAATGCATTCAAATTCATTCTAAACTAATTTCTGTGTGATTCATTCATAAAATAACTTGGATTTACGATTAAATAAACATAAAAAAATCACTCTGAATGATTTTCAATGTAAATATTTCTTAAAATTATTTGGACTTATGAAGAAATGTACATCGAAATGCATTCAAAAACAATTTTTGTGTGAATAATTAATAAAATAATTTAGAATTATGACAAATAATTTTCACAGGAACACCAAAAATGTATTTAGAATGAATTTCTATTTAAATCCAAATTATTTTATGAATTATTTATGAAGAAACATACATAAGAACACATTTAAAATCGGTTCTAAACACATGGCTGTGTAAATCAATCATTAAATCATTTGGATATATTAAAAAATGCATGCACAAATGCATCTAAAATTCATTCTGAACAAATTTACGCCAATCATAAATAAAATTATTTGGATTTATGAAGAAGAAATGCATTCTTAATTTGTCCTGAACAAATGTGTGTAAATCATCAATGAAATAATTTGGATTTACGAAGAAATTCATTCAAAAATTGTTCTGAACAATAACTGTGCACGTCAAAAATATAAACAAAAACATTCAAAATGTGCTCTGAATAAATGATTCTTAAAATAATTTGGATTTATACATAGAAACACATTCAAAAATTAGTAATTCGATGTAAATCATTCATAAAATCATTTGAATTTACAAACAAATGTACAGTACACAGACACATTCGAAATTCCTTCTGAACTAATTTCTATGTAAACCATTCATAAAACCATTTGGACGTATGAGGAAATGTACACAGAAAACACATTCAAATTCTTTCTATTTCATGAAATGAGGCTCTTAAATAACAAGATCTGCTGAAACTGATCAATCATTAATTGTAATGTGAAAACAATCTCCCATTCACTTTGAAAAGCCATAATACTCCAAGCCTTATAAAAACACTAAACGTCCTTCACACTTTCCTAATCTGTGTTCATAAATGACAGATGATCTCCTTAAAGTCCCCAAGGAGTGAAGTTATTACTGTTGCGTACGCTCCACTTCACACTTTGTTGTACATGAGAAAAAAGCTTGAGATCCCGTCGTGATGAAATGATCCGAATGTATTCCTGAGAAAGGTGGTGGATAATGATGCGTCTAGTTGATTGTACTAATGAAATAAGGCAAATAGAGATTGTCACGAAATTCACAGCGCCACCTACAGGGCTTCAGTTTCTCATCTTCAGAGAGAAGTTAAAAATCAAGCCCAAAGTCTGTAGTAGGTTGAGTATTTCTCGTCTACGTCCATAACGTCGCATGCACTCCCAAAGACGAGAGTCGTATCAAAGTGGCGCATGCCTGGAAGCCCTAAAGTTCACTTATCAAGCCCTTAAAAAACACTAGCAAGTGCACGTCCACTGGATGAAAACTACACGAGTGCTAACGTTTCATCAGTTAACATGAAGAGCAAAGCTTCTCTGGTTCAATTCAACTGTGCTCTTTGGGAAGGAGGCACAATTCCCGCTTTACGCTTCTCATGGAGTTCCTCCGAAGGTCAGCGTCCTCATCCTCACTCACTCACTCTTCTCTCTGGTCCACTTGATCATGGTTTCTGGAGAGCGGTAGAGGAAGATGAGTTTGGCGTACAGGTCTTCCTCCAGGTCCAGTTCCCCCGTCTCTCGGACCAGGAAGATGTCGGTGCAGAGCTTGAGGATCCGGTCCACATTGGGCAACTCTTCGAACATGATGGTGTGAGAGATCCCGCTGAAGAACTCGCGCACGAACTTCCCGATAACCAGAACCACTGACATGTACAGACCCATGATCCTGTGCACACACAGGCTCACATGTTCAACTTATCAATGAATTACTTTTGAATTAAGTTCCTTACAGACTGATAAAAACATGTTCACTTGGTTCATATGGGATGCATATCATATCAAATATCGGTAGCACTTTATTTTACAGTCCTGTTCCTCATGTACATACTATGTACTTATAGTAATAACTATGTAATAACTATGTACTAACCCTGAACCTACTCCTAAACCTAACCCTACCCCATGTAGTTATCTTGTATTACCAGAACTTTCTTAGATAAATACACTGTAAGTACACTATAAGTACATGTAAGTACACGTACTGTAAAATAAAGAGCAACCCAAATATCAATGGAAGCCAGTTTGCACCATGGAATAAAAAAAATTGAAATTCTCAACGTTTTCTCCCAAAATGGCCTTATCTAGCAATTTTACATTTATATGACACACATCTGACCTTTTTTCTTTGCGAGAAAAAAAAGTCAGGATCGTTAGATGTTAAAGGGATGAAAATTCGGTCAAATAATGCCTGTTCGAGATGATTTAAAACTTTATACTTATACTTTATTATTTTAAATATACAGTACACAAAGTTATTGTTACTCTCAAATGTTACTCTCACCAAGGCCACATTTATTATATAATAAATGCAGTAAAACAGCAATATTACAGCATCTTTGAGCATCATAACTCCAGCTTTCAGTGTCACACGATGCTTCAGGAATCATTCTAGTATGCTGAATGACAGCTCAAGAAACATTTCTGATTATTATTAAAGTTGAAAACAGTTGTGCTGAAAACCGTGCGTTTTTTAGATTTTTTGATGTATAGACAGTTTAAAAGAACAGTTTTTTTATTTTTTGCCAATTTAATTCATCCTTGCTGAATAAATGCAGTCCTTTCTTTCAGAAATAAAATGATTAGTAATCCCAAACTTTTGACCAGTAGTGTATCATAAAAAGGTTTTCTATGTCAATTTTGGTGCATCACTATACTGAATTGAACTTGGCTAAAAAATATTCTTAAACAGACAACACTCAATATATCTCTTTAAATGTTAGTTACTGTGCGTTTTAGTTGTAGAAGCATTTCAGTTGTGTTGTTTCTCTAATGAGAAGCCCCGCCCATAGCGAACTCTCATTCCCTTTAGGAAGGACAGACTAATAAGTTCAGACTATAATGTTTCATGTCACTCACCCATAACCAGCCAGAAAGCCCAGACTGGGTGGACTGACTTGGTCACTGATGATGTACAGCTCCAGACCAGATTCGTTTCCATCCTTCAAAGATATAGGCCCTCTTTCCGTCTGTTTCACGATCCACCACTCCTGGAGGCCTTCTGTGCTATTTTGGTTGGATTTATGTAAGGACAGTGTGATGTTCATGTATTGTTTCCCTTGGGGAGCACACAGAAAAGTGAAGAGAAACAGGCATGATGACGGCTGTACTAACACATAGCAATGCACTAAATGATGGAGAGCTGGTGTATTACCGAGGTAAAGCTGCTCAATAGGCTTGGCATTGGAGTCGCTCGGTGCTCTGATGTATCTTGGAAAAATGTTTGTGATGTTCCTAAATAAAAAACACCATTACAAATGATCATTCATGCCAATGGCTTTTTAGTGGTAAAAGAGTTAAGAAAAATATATGTTTGAAGCTTAAACTCACACTTCTTTTTGCTCGGTTCCATTCAGAAGATTTGTTAGTTTACTTCTGGTAATTTCGTCCAAGTCAATGTAGTGTTTTCCTATTGCAGTTTCAACTTTGGCACCTAGACTGAGGTTCCTAAAGGATGAATGCAGTGAATGAGATTAAACAGAAAGTAATTCAGTTCATTGATGACTGAAAACCTCAGTCTTTGTCGTTAACATCTTAGTCCTGACCAGAGAGGCACATAATCATGACAGTGTCTTTAAATGCAGAACAAATTCACAAGAGATGATGCCAAAGTGACTATATGGGTCACATAAAATACAATATTTTTGTAAATTCCTATTACACACACAAAATTATTCTATATATAAATTATATATTTGTATAAAAACATTTAAAAGATTAGTTCACCAAAAACTTTACTCAAATTTACTCGTGATGTAGGTGACAGAAAAGAAGGTTTTTATTTGAAACATAGGGCTCGAGCACCCATGGAAAAACAGGAGATAGTTTCCGTTCATTTTAACCAATAAGAAATGGATTGCAGCTTTTTGTAAACAGGTATTTATTAAATTTTTTATTTTAGTGAAGCACAACCCTCATAGAAAAAAATTGTGCATTACAATTTGTTTGGTTGGTGACATACTTTAGAGACTTTGTTTTAAAGACTTTAAAACAAGTCAGAATACATTTGTTTTATAATCTAGTTATTAACAGTTTTCTTAAATGCTTACAGAATCAAAATACACAGAAGAATTTCCTGCTCAGTGAACACTTGTGAGATGAATAACACTGCAACAAAAAACTATTTGGTCACACTTTATTTTAAGGTCCAATTCTCACTATTAACTAACAATTAACTATGACTTTTGCCTCAATTAACTCCTTATTTGCTGCTTATTAATAGTTTATAAGGTAGTTGTTAAGTTTAAGGTATTGGATTATGGGTGTCATGCATTATATGTACTTTATAAGCACTAATAAACAGCCAATATGTTAATAATAGACATGCTAATAAGCAACTAGTTATTAGTGAGAATTGCACCCTATACTAAAGTGTTACCAACTCTTTTTAGGATTGAGGAATTATTTTGCAGCTCAATCTCTATTACAGTATATGACACAGTTTAAATTATAAATACAGATACAAGTACAGTTTACTGAAAACCGTTTTCTTGTGATTATTTGATGTTACGCTGTCATCACACGTGCTGAAAAATAGCACACGAAACACTGCTTACATTTATATTTTATTTAGTGATAATTCTGGGGTGGAACAGCTTTTTCTTAGGGTGGCAATTTTTTTTACTGTTCTACTGAAAAAAAAAATGTCACTTACATTTTAGATGGACTGAGGGTGAGTAAAACCTCAAATTTTAATATGATAAATATTTTTATAAACTGTTTGGATCTCAAGGGTCCAAGCGTCTCAAGGTTTTACCCATTCTCCACCAGCAATCCAAGCTTTTTCACGTGCTCATCTGTTTGTATCTGTATGCTGGTGTGATGTTGAACTCTACAGTACCTCTGTATGGACCAGGCGAAGGTGAGAGGGAACGTCTCAGTTGATTTACTGAGCATTTTAATGAGGTTCTCCTTGCTCGGGGGGCTGATGGTCCAGAGCGAGTTGGAACTTCCTTCTAGTTGGGCTATGGTCAAATCCTCAGGAATATAAGACTCCAGGAACTGCAAAGCATTCTGTAGGAGACACATGCATCTTTAGCTCTACTTAGAAACAATCAGGAATGCACAACTTATCATCATCAGGCAATATTAGTTTGTTGTCAGATCAGCATTGCTATCAGACATATACAGTATATATATGTGTGTATGTGTGTGTGTGTGTGTGTGTGTGTGATAGGGCTAGTAATTTAATGCTTTAATTACAACAATTAATTAAGCAAAAAATGTTTACACATTTAATGCATTTGCTCCGCACCAGACCTATGTAGGTCATCTGACATTTCATAATATGACATTTCATGATAAATATGGGGCAACTGCGTGATGGAGCACAGAGAAAGTGATTAGAAAGTCCCTAAAATTCTATTTACGGGTACAAAATGCCTGTTTGAGTTTTTGTATCATATTTACCTCATATAGGCTAGTTAAGCAATATCACACGAGCTAGAGGCTAAGTGCAATATCACACGAGTGCAAATCTGATACTGATCTTATACAACAGTTCAGTAAGAAAGAAGTTAATATTGTGTTATTTTAGACACAAATTTTGTCTTTTTTAATGATGATGATCCGCTTCAAGTCAAACAAGCCTAATGATTCAATGAACCATTCATAAAGAACCATTTACTTGACTCCTGAATGAATCAGCCATTTGAACGAATCGAATGAATAAATGACTCAATGACTTAATCATTAAGACATTTACCACCACCTACTGCCAGTTTTAGTTTAGTTTAGTTTATTATTAACAGTATCATTTCATTTAAGAAATATTTTAATATTTCCATAGTAATTATAATACAATTAATACAATTACTTATTAAAGGTATAGTTCACCCAACCAAAAATGACAATTATGTCATCATTTACATCATGTAACAAATTTTATCAAACAAAATATTTCTCACTAATGTCTGTTTGATGCTTTACACAACAATGACTTTAAATGATCTCTTAGGAGTAATTTATCAGCCAAATTTGATGTGCAATTAATTTGTGATTAATTAGATTTAAAAAAAAATGCATTGCTTACTAGCCATATTATATAGTAGTATTTCAAAAGTAGCATTTATTCCTAAATAAGGCCTAATTATTTTACAATAAGAGGATTGTAGGTGAAAATTTGTTAAAATGGCAGGCAAAGAAATCCCACAATATCCAAATAGTCCTTAAACAAGTTCCATTTTATCTATGCAAAATTTAATTTCTTATTTTTTATTTTGATTATGCAATGAAATGTCACAATTGAACTCTATTGGTCATTATTAATCAGCTGTCTGAAATCATTTCCTTATATCGGTTAATTACTAGAAAATGTTCATGTCAAAGTACGAAGGATCTGCTGTGATTTGAATAGAAACTTAGTTCCTTACTGCATCAGAGCTGTATTTTTTTACAAACTCGGCAAACTCTGCAGGAGACACAGTTTTTAGATGGTTCTGCTGGGCACTCATCGTGAAGATCGGCTGAAAACAAAAAAACAAACAAGAACAGAAAAAAAAGAGCCATGTTAATCAATTCCCATAAGATAGACTGAAATTTTAGTTAGTGATCAAAAGTTAGTGATGTTACTGTGCCTAAACTAATTATATAAAAAAAAATAATCGCTGGTAATCGAAATAAAGCTGAAATAATACAAAATATTAATATTAGATAAAAATGCTATCAAATAACTAAAACTGAAATAAAATAATAAAGATAAATTGAAAACACTCAAAAAAATAAATAAATAAAACTGACATAACATAATTACTAAACTAAAATGATAATAAAAACAACTTATAATACTGAATAAAATAAAATAAAAATAATAAATAGAACAAAACAATAACTAAAATGATAATAAAAACAACTTATAATACTGAATAAAATAAAATAAAAATGATAAATAGAAGAAAACAATAACTAAAATGATAATAAAAACAACTTACAATACTGAATAAAATAAAATAAAAATAATAAATAGAACAAAACAATAACTAAAATGATAATAAAAACAACTTATAATACTGAATAAAATAAAATAATAATAATAAACAGAACAAAACAATAACTAAAATGATAATAAAAACAACTTATAATACTGAATAAAATAAAATAATAATAATAAATAGAACAAAACAATAACTAAAATGATAATAAAACAACTTATAATACTGAATAAAATAAAATTAAAATAATAAATAGAACAAAACAATAACTAAAATGATAATAAAAACAAGTTATAATACTGAATAAAATAAAATTTAAATAATAAATAGAACAAAACAATAACTAAAATGATAATAAAAACAACTTATAATACTGAATAAAATAAAATAATAATAATAAATAGAACAAAACAATAACTAAAATGATAATAAAACAACTTATAATACTGAATAAAATTAAATTAAAATAATAAATAGATCAAAACAATAACTAAAATGATAATAAAAACAACTTATAATACTGAATAAAATAAAATAAAAATAATAAATAGAGCAAAACAATAACTAAAATGATAATAAAAACAACTTATAATACTGAATAAAATAAAATAAAAATAATAAATAGAACAAAACAATAACTAAAATGATAATAAAAACAACTTATAATACTGAATAAAATAAAATAAAAATAATAAATAGAACAAAACAATAACTAAAATGATAATAAAAACAACTTATAATACTGAATAAAATAAAATAAAAATAATAAATAGAACAAAACAATAACTAAAATGATAATAAAAACTTATAATACTGAATAAAATTAAATTAAAATAATAAATAGAACAAAACAATAACTAAAATGATAATAAAAACAACTTATAATACTGAATAAAATTAAATTAAAATAATAAATAGAACAAAACAATAACTAAAATGATAATAAAAACAAATTATAATACTGAATAAAATAAAAGTAAAATAATAAATAGAACAAAACAATAAATAAAATGATAATAAAAACTACTTATAATACTGAATAAAATAAAATTAAAATAATAAATAGAACAAAACAATAACTAAAGTGATAATAAAAACAACTTATAATACTGAATAAAATAAAATAAAAATAATAAATAGAAAAAAACAATAAGTAATCAAACTTCAATAACTAATAAAAATGACAAAACAATAAAATAACTAAAAGTAAAATGACAACTGACAAGCATTGTAACAGTATATAAATAATATGAACTCAAAAATATCTCATCAAGTGATCTGAAATACTTTCCACATTCGTTTTATAGATTTGGATGACTCGTTTGTGTATATTTAGATTTCTGCCCATGTATTTTTAGGAGAAACAGCCGAGACAGAATAGAAAGCAATACACTGTTTCTTGTTTTCCATTGACAGTAGCCACGGTCAGACATCAGAACTGAGCATGCAGACGAGCAGAAGAGTGACGTGCACCTGAAGTCCTCCCAGCGTGAGCGTGACGGACACGTCCAGCGGGGTGTTGACCACTCCTGCCACAGATTTGACCAGAGACATGAAGAGCAGCGGGAACCAAACGATGCAGATCAGGAGCATCACGATCATGCCGCCCATTCCATACTTCACGACCTTCTTCTTCTTCTGGCCGCGTGGCTGAGGGTTACGCTGCCACACGACACACACACACAGATGCTCAGGATGCTGCCTTTGGAGGAAGCTGCCTGCTATTTCCCGCTTTCTTACCTTCTCGGACTCCCTCCAGCATTTGAGGATGAAGATGTGAGCGTAGATGTCCTCCACACAGATCCAGCTAGACAAGCTGAGCGTCGTGTCCGTCCAAACCCAGTCCATCACCGCACGCAGCTCCGTCAGGAACGGGATCAGACGAAACCTGGGACACACAACGCATACTAAACAAGTGGATCTGTTATGTGTAGGAAATAACTGGATTGCTTTACTTATAGAAATCATTGGTCGACCGATATGCCAGCTGATACTTTGCGTTGCTTAAAGAGTTAGTTCACCCAAAAATATCTTAATGTGTGTTTCCGAAGATGAATGAAGGTCTTATTGGTTTGGAACGACATGAACGGTGAGTAATTAATGACAGAATTTTCATTATTGGGTGACTATCCCTTGAATTATCTGCAATGGGCGCCATTTTTTTTTCATTCCACAATAACAAATACTATTTGTGACCTGGAGCAAATAGTCTTAAGTCTCTGGGGTATATTTTTAGCAATAGCCAAAAAAAACATTGCATGGGTCAAAATTATAAATTTTTCTATTATGCCAAAAAAATTGGATATTCAATAAAGATCATGTTCCTTGAAGATATTTTTAATCAAAACTTCATTTTTGATTAGTAATATGCATTGCTTAGTATTCATTTGCACAACTTTAAAGACGATTTTCTCAGTATTCAATTTTTTTTGCACCCTCAGATTCCAGATTTTCAAAAAGTTGTATCTCGTCCAAATATTGTTCGATCCTAACAAACCGTACATCAATTCGTACATTTTTTTTATTTTTATTGACACTTAAGACTTTAGGATTTGTGGTCCAGGGTCAGAAATGACATGCGACATCATCCTATAAAAACTGCTGTCGATCATGTTTCTCACCCCTGGAAGAGGAAGAGGTTGACGTAGTTGTAGCTCTTGGTGAGGAAGTTTCCCAGGATGCGAGTCGGATATCCACAGCGGATCTGATACGCTGACAGGCCGAAGTAAATGCATTTCACAAAGTACCAGAGCTGAGCGATCGGGTTCTGACTGAAGCGCCTGCACAGAGCAGATAATACACATGTTAGGACCTCCAGGGCATTTCTTCTTCATGTTGAAGACATCTCCGCATCATTTGTGAATTTAAATCATGAAACTTATAAAATAAAATAAAAAACATTTTAGAACCCTATGAAAACCATTTGGTTTTAATTATTTTTATGTATTTATGAAACTTTTCGTAAGGTAATGAAATTAGGGCATAAAATATTAACAATTTAACCTTTCTTTGTAAATGCAGTGAAATGACAGTTTAAAAATTATTAATTTTTTTTGGTAAAATTACATGAATTTTGCTTTATATATATATATACAGTACAGACCAAAAGTTTGGAAACATTACTATTTTTTATGTTTTTGAAAGAAGTTTCTTCTGCTCATCAAGCCTGCATTTATTTGATCAAAAATACAGATTTTTTTAAATATTGTGATATATTATTACAATTTAAAATAATTGTTTTTAGATTTATTATACTTTAAATTATAATTTATTTATGTGATGCAAAGCTGAATTTTTCGGATCATTATCACATGATCCTTTAGAAATCATCTAATATCTAATATGATGATTCATTATCAAAGTTGGAAACAGTTCTGCTGCTTAATATTGTTTCAGAACATGTGATACTTTTTTAGGATACTTTGATGAATAAAAAGTAAAAAAAAGAAAAAAAAGAAGCTATGTTTTTAAAATATAAATATTTTGTAATAACAATATACACTACTGGTCAGTTATTTGTAATTTGTCAGTAATTTAAATAAAATCAATAATTTTATTCAGCAAGGATGTGTTAAATTGATAAAAAGTGATAGTAAAGAAAATATATTATTAGAATATATATTATTAGATTTTTTATTTTATTTTGAATAAATGCAGTTCTTTTTAACCTTTTAGTGATCAAACATATTAGACAGCAGAACTGTTCCCAACACTCATAATAAATCAGAATATTAGAATGATTTCTAAATGATCATGTGATCGACTGATGTTACATGTGACACTGAAGGCTGTAGGAGTAATGATGCTGAAAATTCAGCTTTGCATCACAGAAATAAATTTTATTTATATATAAAAAGTATATTCAAATATTTCACAATATTACATTTTTTTCTGTATTTTTGATCAAATAAATGCAGGCTTGATGAGCAGAAGAAACTTCTTTCAAAAACATTAAAAATAGTAATGTTTCCAATCTTTTGGTCTGTACTGTATATATATATATATATTTATATATGCAATTGGAATGGATTCACATTGTGGCACTAATTAAGTTGAGTCCATTTTATTCTCAGTAAAATTACATTTTGCTGTTGAAATTTTTTTTTTTTAAATAATATGCAAAATTATGTATTTTAATCTATCAAACACATAAAAAGGATTAACAAACTTCTAATGTAATATAATGTCAAAACAGTCCTGAATGAATGATTTTAATTCAAATTTAAATTTCGTTCTTTTACCTCTCTGTGATTCCTGGTAAGATGAAAAACATCCAGAAATGGATGCCGAACACCAGGACGACCTGGAAAATCACTTTTCCCATCACTGTCTTGCGGAGGTACAGGGCGCGATCCACCACCATCGTGCCGAACTGGATGAGCACCATGACGAGGAACGGCCCGGGAACTTGGTCTTCAGACAGCGAGGATGTGATGTCAGCACCTCCCTGGTGTTTCTGTGAGCCAGACAAAACACACATCAACACACAGCCAAGGAGAGGTCATTTTAAGAGTCAGTTTAGAGGAGAACAAGGCTAATCTGATCTGAAACCTAGCTGTCTACTGGCATGCATTCATTTTTGTATGCTTTTTATAAATTGAAATACTTTCAAGTTTACCCCAAATGCCCAGAAGCCAAAGACAATAATGATGAAATCAACAGTGTCTGCTAGAAACATCAAGACGTAAACGTCTGTGACGGCGTTGTACTCCGGGTGGATCAGGTTATAGAAGAACTGACGGATGGGCTGATAGAACTCAACCAGTCTGAAGAGAGAAGATGAAGAGGAGACAAGCTAATATAAGATATTAAAAACAGGATAAAGAATGAAATTGACTTGACTTGAATTTATCCATTATCCAACTAAATGGATCATTTCACTTTGTTTTTTCAAATGACATGTTTTCCATTTAAAAAATTCTGTTTTAACACTTTAATTAAATTTATTCAATTTTAGCAATTTAATAATTTATTATTATGTTAACAATAATTGCCATATTAAATATCTGTATTAAAAAACAGAAAACCTGTCGTCTGTTTACATTTTCTGGATTCATTCTTTTGTTTTATAATTTCATGCAAATTTATCACTAAGATGATTATAATAAAATATATGCATAGAACTTTAACAGTAAAATCTTTAAAAATATAATTCTGGTAATCTATGTGGAAAAACAGTATTGCACAATCGAGATTTACTAAAAAATAAAAATAAAACATGCACCAAAAAACTGTGATAGTCTTTAAAAATAATGTTTAATATACTTTAATATTATTGGTTAATTTTTTATTTTATTTTAGTTGCCTCAGAGGTGGAGAAATATTATATTTCTTTAATATAAATAAATTGTTTTTATATAATATTTACAAATATTATCATTAGTTTTATCACATAAAATAATATCTAAAATGTTTATTTATTTATTCAAAACTAACATCTGTTTTCCCAAATGCACTTACTTTTTGATCACATAAACCTTTGCTTTGATGAGCTGCTCTCGGATCTTCTCCATAATCAGTTCTTTGCGGCTCTTCTGTGGTACTTCTGGCTCTGTGCTGCTGTTTTCTCTATGAACGCTGTTCCGTGTGCTTGTGCTGCCTGTGAAAGCAACCAGCAACCAACCGTTAACAGTTAAACTCATAGCAATGCTCGAATAAACGTCTCAGGTTACTCATGTAACCATTGTTCCCTGAGAATAGGGAACTCCACGCTGCGTCCTCTAGAGGGTGTTCCCAAAGCGCCCTCTAGAGGACGCAGCGTGGAGTTCCCTTTCGAAAGGGAACTGTTCGTTTCACTAGTTGTCTACCAGCTAGATCAAGATGAAACCGGATTTAGCATTTGAGATGAAACGATGTTTGTGTCAAGACTCCTCACCGCGTTTGGAGCGCACAGATGAGCGGCGGGACAGGTGAGATCCGCAAGTGCTCTGCCGTCGCAGGTGAGGCCGATGCTCGGGGTAAAGTATCTGCACATGGACCTGGGACGAATCCACGGACCTGCCGAGGTTCACGGACTTGAGCGAGTACGCTGGAGAACTCTTCTTCTCTTCTTCAGCTGGAATCACCACCGCCATCTTCCCCTCGTCCACAGAATCATCCCGATGAAGACCCTCATCCTTATGGGACGCTTTAGGGTCGTCTTCATCCCAGAGACCGTGACACTGAGCCAGAGAGAGAGAGAGAGCCAGAGAGAGAGAGAGAGAGAGAGAGAGAGAGAGAATGTGCATTAATTCAGGCAAACAAACGCTAAGGAATCGCAGGATTGGAAAAGCAAAGCTGTGATTCATCAAATACCTTTTTATTGGCTGTTTAATCAAAGTTGTGAAGTAAATAAATGGCACTTTTGGAAACAAGACAAAAATTACATTACATTTAGCAATAAAAATAAATTAAATAATAAATAAATAAAAAATCAGGGCTTTAAAATGGATTCTGCAGGGCTGCAAAATAATTGCAAACACCATTAAATAAATCTTAAATGCTCATATAATATTTAGCAAGCAACACTTTATGAAAACTTGTTGGGTTGCGTTTTAAAATCAAACAAATTTTACACAAGCAGTGTTTATTTTTTCAGAAAATCACTTCTACGTGACATTGCAATTTTTTAACTAGGGTAGTGATATCACAAAAACTTATTTTTTTGCCTTTTTGAACTATAATGTGCACTGATTAATCTTTGGCAGTAAGGAACATTTATATACTGTAGATGTAAATAAAGTAGACTTTTATTATTTTCCCACACACTCGTTTTTGAACAGGTAAACCTTTGCTTTTGCATTTAGGAATTACATTTGACTTGATTTATCTAGTTACTAAATGTCCCTTATTGTCAAAGATTTAATTATTATAAAATGTATCATTTTCTCCCCTGCAGGTTTCATTCACATTCACAGATATTTCTATGTATCCTGGTGAAAAGTGCAATGTCATGCTGGAGATATTTACTAGTGTTTGATTTTCTGAAATAATCTGAAACCTGGAGATGAGAGAAACCTCAAACGCTAGGAATTGATTTTAAAATCCATTTTATGGTTTTCAAAGCTCTCAACAGTCTAGTGGCTTCGTTTAGATTTCTTAATGTCTGGTGAATTATATTTCCAGCTGAATCTTGGCTCTAATCTCTCATCTAAATTGACATACATCTCAAAACTGAAGCAGAAAACAAGCAGAAAAAGCAAGTATTTATTCTGAACAAGATTTCGGAATGCAAAATCCATTAGTGTGCAAACCTTAAAACTCAAATAAATATGTAAACATATATTAATAAAATATAATGACAAAATATACTTAGTGAAGTTTTTTATTTCTATGTATTCTGCATTTATCTTTGCATTTGCTAACTCACAGTTAACGGGAACATTCTCTTAAAAGTTATGAGCAACCTTCAACTTTAAAAGAGCATTTGTTCAAAGTGATCTAGCTTTTATGTTTTAGGGGACATTCGTCTAAAATATTTCACGTTACTACCCTTTTCAGAATGTTCAAGAGAACGCTCAAACCTTCAAATGTAACGTTCCCAAAATTCTAAAATAGAATGTTCATTTAAACGTTGTGGCACAACTGAGAAAATAAGTTTTAGAACATTCAATCAACTGGACGTTTTGAACATTCTGAGAACTTTTCTAAATAATGTTTTCACAACTTAAAGGGAACATTAGCAAACCTTTCTTAGAACGTATTTTTGTTTTCAGCTGGTCTTGACACTATAATGTTTTTTTAATTATGCTTTAAAGTTGCTTTACTGAAAACTTACAGCTTTATTAGTGCTATGAGATTGGCCACAACAATCATCACCATGATGTGGCAAAGAGAGGATGTACCTTTAGTATGGATCTGTGGAAAAACAGCGCCAGCAGCTGAATCAGGTCATAGTGCACGTATCCTTCCTTCTTCTCTGTGCCGATGATGTTGGGCGGATGGTATGGCTTCCCCTCGTTGACTTTCAGGTTCTGGTTGAATGGGAAAAAACTGAACTGGAAGAAGTATTTGATGACGATGGTGACCTGGAGAGAGAAAAGAAAAACACATTTACAAACGATTTATACCTATATTTAAAGTAATAGTTCACAGAAAAATTTGAATTTGTTAATAATCGCCTCACCTTCAGGCCATTCAAGATGTAGATGAGTTTGTTTCTTCATTGGATTTGTATATATTCATCATTACATCGTTTGCTCAGCAGTGGATGCTCTGCAGTGAATGGGTGCCGTCAGAACGAGAGTCCAAACAGCTGATAAAAACATCACAATAATCCACACCACTCCACTCCATCAGTTAACATCTTGAGAAGGGATCATTGTGTTTTTTTTTGTTACAAACATGCAGCTTTTGGCTTCACAAGATGTTAACTGATGAACTGGAGTGGTGTGGATGATTTGTAGATTATTGGGATGTTTTATCAGACTCTCATTCTGACGGCACCCATTCACTGCAGCGCATCCATAGGTGAATGCTACATTTCTCCAAATCTGATGAAGAAACAAACTCATCTACATCTTGGATGGCCTGAAGGTGTATAACTTGAATGTTTAACTAGGTCTGCACAGAATCTGTGAGTCCAGAATGACTGAAAACAAACTCTGACCTCTGTGTACACGATGGCCGTCATCCAGAAACGCTTGCTGGGCCGAGGAACAGAGAGCATCGCCCACAGGAAGATGAGGATGGGGAGCACCAGTGTCACCATGGAAGCCGAGATCATGTGGTTGAGGATGATGACCAGGAAACAGACCATCTCAGAGTGCGCCACCAGCAGGTTATAGAGAGCATAACACAGCTGGAGCCCGAGCGGCTGCGATTTATAGAAACGCTCAGAGTTTTCCAGCTCCTCATCATAGAACATTCTGGAGAACAGCACAAAAACAGAGCACATTAAATGTCTTACCTACAATTCACACTTCTATCATGCTCCAGGTCTGCTGGTGATGAGAGCATCAGCGATATTTAAATATAAGCAATGTTGTTATTATTAAAGGGGGGGTGAAATGCTATTTCATGCATACTGAGTTTTTTACACTGTTAAAGAGTTGAATTTCCCATGCTAAACATGGACAAAGTTTCAAAAATTAAGTTGTACGTTTGAAGGAGTATTTCTGTTCCAAGAATACTCCTTCCGGTTTGTCACAAGTTTCGGAAAGTTTTTTTCGAGTATGGCTCTGTGTGACGTTAGATGGAGCGGAATGTCCTTATATGGGTCCTGAGGCACTTCTGCTGGAACCACATGCGTTGAGTAAAACTGCTTCAAATATCTCTGTGTTGTTAACTTAGCTATCGGCGCGTAAGCACATCAAGTAAACAACATGCGATGTTGTCATCAAACTGCACTTTCCACATGTACAGCTAAAAAAAAAAAAAAAAAAAAGACGACAAAGTGGAACTTAGTCATTTTCCAAAACCGCTGAGCAAATATATACAGTTTCAATACATACCACATAGAGACGTTGTTGCTGATGCTGCTCTTGTTAAATTTCAGCCTCTGGATCTGATTCTGGATCATAAATATACGCTGAATCTGACTGTTAGCCATGGTTTGTTTTGGATGTTTTTTTTCCTCAGCTTCCACATGCTCTCAACACAAAAGCCTACTGGCGCTCGTGATTCTTTAGCTCCGCCCACACGTCACGCCTCCAGACGCTCGTGTTTTTCCGGGAAAAATCGGTACAGACTATCTTTCTCTTATGAATATAATAAAACTAAAGACTTTTTGAAGTTATAAAGGATGCAGTACTACTCTATAGGTACTCAAGATTAAAAGGATATTGAGTGAAAACCAGCATTTCACCCCCCCTTTAATAAAAACTTTAACTGATACTTAAATTACTCAAAAAGATTTGCTGAATAAAATACATTAAAATACATCAAGTATTATATTGAATGAAAAATATTGCATATATAAAAATATGGTTGCTAGAACTAAGATGAAAAGCTACCTAAAAATGACAAAAGCACATTATAAAATTACGAACTGAAAACTAAATCTAAAGCTTAACTAAAATTAAAAGGCAGCTATTTTGTAATATCTTTAAAACGAAAAGTAATAGAAATGACAAATGCTCATCATAAAATTGCTGAGATAAAACCAAAACTAAAGCTTAAATAAAATTAATATATAATTAAAAACAAAATCTAAAAACAACAAAAGCACATCATAAAATCACTAAATGAATCTAATATACATATATCTAAATGGCAACTATTTGGAAATATTTTCAAACAAAACCAATGAAAATGTCAAAACACATTAAATTAGTAACTGAGATAAAACTCAAATTTAAATAAAAATAAAAAAGAAACCATTTAGAAATATTTTAGGAAACAGAAACTAAAAATGACAAATGCTCATAAATTACGGAGATAAAAAAAAATATTTACTGTAAAAAAAATTCTAAAACAAAAATGAATTGATGTGACAAATGCAAATAATTATTATCTATTTAACTATTTAGAAATATTACACTAAAACTAATAAATTACTGTAAATATATGTATATATATATATATATATATATATAAAAGCTAATTCAAAATATTAATAAAACCTACTACTGTATATCAATGATAGTGCAATAACACTGGTTTGCAGTTAGATGTGTGATTACTGGGACACCACAGAGCCCTCTGAAGAAGCTGTAATGTAGACGAGCTCTACGTGACAGAACTCACTTGTTGAGCAGCAGTTCGCTGGCGGTCAGATCGGTGGTCATGGAGGGCAGCAGAGGGTCGTCCAGATCGGATCTGCTGTCAGGCGTCATCAGCATCAGCCGTTTGTCACTGTCACTTTCGTCCGAGCTCACAGACAGACGGTCGAAGCTCACGGCTTTGCTGTAGCTGGGCGGCACGTCAGCGTCCGAGGTGTTGGGGGCGTCTGTGTCCGGGGTGAAAAGCTGTCCGCTGACCACGTTCTCCAGTCCTGATGATTCGCCCTCGTCCTGTCGGATCGGCTGTTCACCGTCCTCATCTTCAGTAATGTACTGCTCTTCCTCTCGATGCTCCTCACAATCCAGCTGAGGAACCTGATCATCTTCAACTGCTTCCTCTGGATCCACTAAATCCCATTGGATTTCCTCTTCCACATCTCCTGTAGCGTCCTCTGCCGGCTCATCTGTCGCTTCCTGCTCTTCTTCTGCTGGCTCGTCTGTCCCTTCTTGTGTCACTTCCTCTTCTGGCTCATCTGTCTCTTCCTGCTTCTCTTCTTCTGGCAGCTCACCTGTCACTTCCTGTGTCTCTTCCTCTTCCAGCTCATTGGCTGCTTCCTGTTTCACTTCTTCCTCTTTCAGTTCCTCGTGATCTGCTCTCTCAGGTTTGTCCTCAACAGTCTCAGCGGTTTCGTCCTCTTTCACCTGCACCTGTTCTTTCTCGTCCTCGACCTCGTCTATAGTGTCGTTGGTTCCTTGCCGAGAGAACAGTGTGATGCACTGAGTAGCTTCACTAGAAGCGAAACCACAAAAAAAAACAACACCAACAGCTGATGAGCTCAAAACAATCACTGTAAACTTATCATCTGTGAACACTACAACACATCTTAAGATATTTTGATATTGAATATTGGCTTTGAATAACACAGCTGCCTCCAATACTGCATTACTCTATACAAAAATAAAAAATAATTATATTTACTACTGAAATATCATCCATAATTTCTAGAAACTGATTGATATTTGATGCATCATAAATGTTCATTACGTAGAACCAATAATTGTTGTTATGCTACAATAATAAAAACATATGCATTATATATATTTTATAACACAATGTCGTATTTTATATGAATATTAACATTATTATTATTATTATTATGGCTGTTGTTGATATTGTTATTACTATTAGTAAATGTTATGTTAAATGTTTTCTTTCCACTAGATGGTATTTACAATATTAATAATGATATTAATAATATCAATATTAAATTGGATTAATTTTAATAACATATTTAATAATTTTTCTAATACAAAATATTATAATTATTATGATATATTAAAATAATGTCATGATTCATGATTCCTAATGATATTAATTATTAACTGAATAATAATAATTCAACTATTGTTTTTACAATTATTAATAAAAACATAATAATGATAATAGTAAAGCTATTGTTATTGTTCTAACTAATACAAAATGAATATAGAAGAAAAAATAGATTTTTTAAAAATAAATAAAATACATTTTTAATATTTATCTATCTTTTAGTCATTTAGCATTTTCTCTTCGGTTGTTCACTCATGATGGTAAACCTGTTTTCATTTATTTATTTATTTATTTTTTAATGTAATGCTGAAATCAAAACAAAGAAGAAAAAAAACCATAGGCTGATGGGAGTGTGGAGGGTGAGGATGAATGTGATGAAGATGTGATGATGAAGAGTCCTGCACCTGGACATGACGCTGCTTCCACTGTCCGCAGAGGAGTTGGACATGTCCAGACCATACATTTTGCGTAGTTTGGGACGAGCGCGTTCGCTGGTTTTGGGAATATTCTGAGGCATGTCGTCTAAGTCATCCAGAGTGGACTGACAGGACAACAGCATGGTGGCTTCGGTGTATGCGCTGATGGATGGACAGATGACATGAGCAGAAATATAATGCAATGAAAATGACAACAAGACAAAATCTGAAATGAAATGAGGTTGCCAAGTCTCCTGATTCTCAAATGTTGCTACTGAGATTAAAAAAAACCTTTAAATATAATTGAATGAAAATGATGTCAATGCAGAAATTCTAATAATTGTGTTTTGATTCTTTTGAAATGTAGAAACATAATTTCTTGATACTTTTTTAGTAAGATTCAATCTGTTAATGATACAAGTCAAAGCTGAAGACCTGGACATGCTGTCTCTGGAAGCGAAGGAATCCAGACTGTGATCGACTCGTCTGCGGCGCGCTCTGTTCGAGCAGGAGTCCTCCTCACTGATCCGGTCCAGTCCAGATTCACGAGATCCGTTCAGTTTCATCTGCTTCTTGTAGTACACATGGATGCTCTCGCGGGACGGCACGTTTCCCTGCAGGACAAACGATACAGTGGATCAGTTCTAGATCAACATCAGCTAAACTGATTCATTTAATTCTTAGACTATAGTCATAGATTTCAAAATTCCAAAAAGATATATTTTTTTTAATTACACATATTATTGAACTTAAAGGGATACTCCACCCTAAAATTGTGTCATTAATCACTTACCCCCATGTCGTTCCAAACCCGTAAAATCTCTGTTCGTCTTCGGAAAACAATTTAAGATAATTTGGATGAAAATCGGGAGGCTGTCCCATAGGCTGCCCAATAAATAACAGTGTCAAAGTCCAGAAAAGGTATGAAAAGCCATCGTCAGAATACTCCATCTGCCATCAGACGTGCAATCTGGGTTATATGAGGTGACGGGAACACTTTTTGTAAGTGAAGAAAACAAAATGCATATCACGGTGCAGCGTATGCTCTTCTGTGTCCTCCGCACCACTAGGATGCGCTGTTTTATTTCAAATCAAAGTTAAATACATGTAGAAGCAGTGCATCCTTGTGCCGCGGAGAACACACAGCCAGGGGGCAAGGAACTCGACCGGAAGTTGAAGTCGGGTGGGGGCTGCCATCTTTTAGCAGAACTTCACTTGCGTTAGCATTCCCATTGACTCCCATTCATTTTGGCGTCACTTTGACAGCGAATAACTTTACATCTGAGGCGTTTAAAGACTCCGTTTGTCCATTATTTATTTCTAAAGATACATGACAATGTATAAAGGGCTCCATTACCTTCTATGTTACATTATGGCCCTGTATAAACAGTTTTTGTAAAAAATAGGCTAACGATTGCGTCATAACCACTCGGCTCTCTGTCGCATTACCGTACAGACAGGAGGAGCTCGCAAGCAATTAACTTAATATGGCGTACTGGCGTTACATTTTAAAATAATATACAAAATAATTAATCAGATTACTTACTCCTGCTCACTCACGCCAAAGAACTCCCCGCTCAAGCTCGCCGTCTCTGCAAGATTAACGATGGCAGTTTGCACGCACAGCCACTTAGAAGATTTACATCTGTCAGACAGGTTGCTGACGTCGTCAAGCTTCGTTTGAGTCTGCGCGTCAGAAACGGAAGTGCTAAAAAACACTAAAAATGGGCTTCACTTGTCTCAATTGAGTTCCAATGGGGTCGCTGTGTCCATTTCTTTTACTGTCTATGCACACAGCACACAGTGATATAGAGAGACACAGAGGAGACCGTTGGGAAAGGAATTATTGAATAAAGTTGTTATTTTTATTTTCTTCGCTTACAAAAAGTGTTCCCTGTCACTTCATATAACCCAGATTGCACTTTTGATGGTAGATGGAGTATTCTGACGACGGCTTTTCATACCTTTTCTAGACACTGTTATTCACTTGGCAGTCTATGGGACAGTCT
Source organism: Carassius auratus (assembly GCF_003368295.1). Taxonomy (NCBI): domain Eukaryota; kingdom Metazoa; phylum Chordata; class Actinopteri; order Cypriniformes; family Cyprinidae; genus Carassius; species Carassius auratus. The sequence goes on along the minus strand of NC_039269.1, from coordinate 7,216,711 downwards.
CAAGCCTCCAGGTTTTCATCCAAAATATCTTAAATTGTGGTCCGAAGATGAACAGAGCTTTAATGGGGTTTGGAACGACATGGGGATAAGTGATTAATGACAACATTTTCATTTTGGGGTGGAGTAACCCTTTAAAAGTTGAACTTCAGATTTTGTATTTTTTTTTTGCAATCATTTGTCATCATCAGATTTTAAAATAAATGTCTATATATTATAAGCAGAACCTTCTTGACTTCTCTGGTCAGCATGCAGCGCTCGATGCGCAGAACGGTGGAGATATCGATGTATTCTCTGCAGACGGAGTTCAGCCACTTGGTGATGCTCTCAACGGTGGTCAGAAACAGCACCCAGGTGAACTTGATGATGTTGAAGACCCTCTTGATGATGTTGTCTACAGGAAGTGGAGGAAAGGTTAGTTTGGTTTGTCTGTAGTTTATATATACAGGAAATGAATGCGCTTTATGAACACACCTGGTCCGTCCGTTTTGTCTTCCTCTGAACTCTGACGATCTTCTTCACCGATCTCTATCGCCACATGACCTACACACAGAAAGTTGATTATCAATGAGATAACTATTTATAACTATGGCCACAACTTTTCAGTTAAAGTCTATTTCTATGTAGCTATTGCGACTTTTTATCTCACAATTCTGAGTTTATATCTCACATTCTCTCTTTGTTTCTCGTGATAACATCTGGCAAAGAGACTAATGTAAACTAGCCTTCGGGCTAATTTGGGTACATTTACATTCATGAATGTTAATTAATGTAAACTGTCCCTTTTTGTGAAAAAATTTTTTTAAAGGGAAAAATGTCAGAATTACAAACTAACTCATAATTATGAGAATTCCATGCAATTCCAAGCTTACATCTCACAATTCCGACTATTTTGTTTCCACCATGAAAAAATTTAATTACAACTTCTTATAATTCAGAATTTACTTCTGACAAATTCTAAAGAAATCAAATGTATGAGATATAAACTCAAGATTGAGAAATATGAACACATTTTTGAGAAAAATGTCAGATAAATTCAGAATTTAGATTTTTTTTTACAACGTTTACAATTGCCGTACCGTCTTTCTTGTCTTTTCTACGTCTGCGGCCGTATCGCTTCCAGAAATGACGTCTCCCTTTGCCTCTTTCTTTCAGGGCTGCTTTAGAGTCAGCGATCCAGGTGTGATACACAAACTACAGAACATCAATATGAATTAATCTATCAATGCTATGTTTATATAGTGTTGCACAAGGACGTCAACACATGCACGTCACATGTTCAGCCAATTAAGGAAGCCAGATGAAATTTAACTCATGATTAAATTTGTCCATGACATACATATATTAAATGAACCATTTAGACCATGCATTTGTAATTAAATCACTGAAAAGTCTGAATCTGACACTGGATAAACAAGCACATCCACCACAGAATACCAACAATGAATACAAACAACTCTTTTCCATTCAAATCTTTGAAATCCATTAGAATTTTTGACTTGTATTGTACATGTGTACTGACATGTTTTTATTCATTCATTGGATTAAACAAGTTGTTTGGATCCAGGTTACACAAGAAAATGGAAAATTCATAGACAGTAAATGTTTTTTGCTTCACTCATATCTGAATGGCTCGTGAACGCTTGGTGTAAAATGGTTAGATGTTTTTTGTGGTCATTTCTGAAATGCAGTGGAGCAAATCACATCATTTAGTTGCAAATAAAAACTTTAAAGTAAACGAACAGAAATAATAAATAAATAAAAGTACCTTCCCAAAAACACCACATTAAACAATGAACAACAGCCTAAAATCATTTCCATTCCATGCATCCTCAAAGGAGTTATATTTCAAAATTTCATTTCATTTTTTTTTTTTTTTACAAATATAACTGGAACAACACGGAATGGAAATCTTAACAATAAAACACCATCAGCAAACACAGGGATGGAAACCCAGATGACACGTTCCCCGCGGTGGTACCTTGGCCGCCCTGATTAAATACTGAAGAACAGTTTTGGGCAGTTTAATGATAGATCTTGGTAAAGCCACGAGGGCCGAAGCAAACTTTCTGATCGCTCGCTAAGAGGAGAAAACCAGGAGAAAGTCACAGCATCAGTGTCCTGAAGCCCTTCAAACAGTTACAGCACTATACAACACAACACATGATCAATAAATCACAAGAGTGTCACTAAACAGATGAATAAAGCCTCCGCAACAGACACTCTGGAAAAACCATTGGTGCTTTTGAGGAATGTTTATTTGTTCATTTCTCAAACAATCCAGCTATCTCTCAATCACTCATCCATCCATTCATCCATCCAACTATCTCTCAATCACCGATCCATCCATCCATCTATCTCTCAATCACCCATCCATCCATCTATCTCTCAATCACCCATCCATCCATCCATCTATCTCTCAATCACACATCCATCCATCCATCTATCTCTCAATCACCCATCCATCCATCTATCTCTCAATTACCCATCCATCCATCCATCCATTCATCCAACCAGCTATCTCTCAATCACCCATCCATCCATCTATCTCTCAATCATTCATATATCCATCCATCCATCCATCTATCTCTCAATCACCCACCCATCCATCTATCTCTCAATCACCCATCCATCCATCCATCCATCTATCTCTCAATCACCCATCCATCCATCCATCTATCTCTCAATCACCCATCCATCCATCTATCTCTCAATCACCCATCCATCCAGCTATCTCTCAATCACCCATCCATCCATCTATCTCTCAATCACCCATCCATCCATCCATCCATCCATACATCTATATCTCAATCACCCATCCATCCATCTATCTCTCAATCACCCATCCATCCATCTATCTCTCAATCACCCATCCATCCATCCATCCATCCATCCAATTATCTCTCAATCACCAATACCTCCATCCATCTATCTCTCAATCACCCATCCATCCATCTATCTCTCAATCATCCATCCATCCATCTATCTCTCACTCACCCATCCATCCATCATCCATCTATCTCTCAATCACCCATCCAATCCATCCATCCATCCATCTCTCAGTCACCCATCCATCCATCCATCTATCTCTCAATCATTCATATATCCATCCATCCATCCATCTATCTCTCAATCACCCACCCATCCATCTATCTCTCAATCACCCATCCATCCATCCATCCATCTATCTCTCAATCACCCATCCATCCATCCATCTATCTCTCAATCACCCATCCATCCATCTATCTCTCAATCACCCATCCATCCATCCACCTATCTCTCAATCACCCATCCATCCATCCATCCATCTATCTCTCAATCACCCATCCATCCATCCATCTATCTCTCAATCACCCATCCATCCATTTATCTCTCAATCACCCATCCATCCATCTCTCAATCACCCATCCATCCATCCATCTATCTCTCAATCACACATCCATCCATCTATCTCTCAATCACCCATCCATCCATCTATCTCTCAATCACCCATCCATCCATCTATCTCTCACTCACCCATCCATCCAACATCCATCTATCTCTCAATCAACCATCCATCCATCCATCCATCCATCCATCCATCTATATATCTCTCAATCATCCATCTTTCCATCCATCCATCTATCTATCTATCAACCATCTATCTATATAGATGCACACACACACACATTCATAGTATAAGTATCTGCTATACTGTAAGAAAGATTTCACTGATTTACATTATGAGCTATCAGAATTGTGTTCAAATAAGTATCAGCAGCTGCACCAAACAACCTATTTAGTTTTTTTCTCCAAATTATGTCTATCTCACACTAAATGAGATATAAAAGTCTGATGGATCAAAAATGATACAAAACATAAAACACATATGTGAACCGAGTAGAATAACTGTAAGCTGGACTCCAGAGAAGTTCAATCAGTTTTCTTCTGCAGACCAGCAGCGGTTCACTCACCAGGAAGGCTGATCTCTTGGGCAGTTCTTCTTCTTTTTTCTCCTCCTCTTCCTCTTCCTCTTCGCTGTCAGTTTCAAACAGGTAATAATCACCACTTCTCACCACTGAGAGAGGAATGGATGAGCAAAAACAATTGTATAAAACTTGCAAAGAGGAGAATAACATGTTTCTGAGAATTCATACAACATTGAAAAAAGTTTGTTATTGACTTTCAAATAATCAAATCAATTTAAATAATGAAGTTTTGTACAGCCGTATATGTCATAACAGACAATACTAATGAATCTCTTGACTGAACTTACCTGAATCTCTAAATCTGAAAACCATAGTCAAACTTTGTTTTAAAGGCATGACAGATTAGCATGAGTCATTAACATTTGTAAAGCAGTACCACAAAAAAACAATAAAAACCTTAGACCATTGAAGATTCGTGCACATCCCATTATAGGCTTTTTATAAAATGTAGAGTATGTTTTATATTTGTTATACTACTTAGCATATTATCAATCAAAGAAATCAACAAATTGGGCTAGTCAGTCATCTCACACCACAGAAACACCTCTGTTTCTGCAGTTTCACAGTCGCATGGCAAAACAGGATTTGGAATAAGGAAACTGCCTTGTGTCCTTGAACAGAAGAGCCACAATGGATGGGGAGGACAGGGGAGGATGCTGGGAAAACATTTCAACACTTTATTTAAGAGCCTCAGATTAACAAAACCCTGAAAATCTCTAAAAAAGACCACATTTTCTACAGTGATTAGTGTCTCTCTTTAAAAAGAAAACTACAATGGTGATATCATGGTTTTCAGTCATGGTACCACAGTAATACCATGGATTTCCGGACAGGATTCTGATATTAATACTATGGTATTCTTCGCCATTCATGTAAATACCATAGTATATGAATATGGCAATCATATTCAATCGTATGATACCATCGCTGTACCATGGTACCACCACAGTATGTTTGTATATGACAGCTTTTCCTTAATAGTCTGTAATCTAATCACTATATAAAACAAGCCTTGATGTTTAAAGAAGGTTTACGGTTAAATCACATCTCACGTGCTCACGCTGATAGCAGAGATCAGCTCATCAAAGACGACAAAGTAAATACCATCTCACTCATATCACACCAACACAATGAGCTTGAGGGTATTTCTTTTGCTTTTTGATGGTTTTTCTGTTGAGCACTTTCTTTGTTGAAGAGGAGATAAAGAGAGGGACCATAAATGTCTGGTTTATAAAGTTATTTCACCCAAAAATGACCATTTAATAAACCTATTGTCGATCAAAAGACTATTTGGAAACCACAAGAAGTGCTGGCTCTTTTTTTAAATATATTTTAAAATGTAATTTATGCTTCACATTTTTGTGGAAATCGATCAGTTTTTTTCCAGGATATTTTTTTTTTTTTTTTTTTTATAAATAGAAAATTCAAAAGAATGGCATTTATTTAAAATAGAAATCTTTTGTAACATAATAAATGTCTTTACAGTCACACTTTACAGTTTGATCGATTTGAAGCATCTTTATGAACAAAAATATTAATTAAATGGAAAATGTATTTTTATATATATATATATATATATATATATATATATATGTGTGTGTGTGTGTGTGTGTGTGTGTGTATTCTTTATTTTTTCTATATCTTTCTATTTATTTATTATATTATTTAAAATAATATATATCCCATGCTACGTGTGCTGTGTTAACCTAACTGAGACTTGTTATAGCACTTACATATCATTGCTCTTTTTGTTGTTTTTGATTGCTTCCACTGTCCTCATTTGTAAGTCGCTTTGGAAAAAATCGTCTGCTAAATGAATAAATGTAAAGTGTAGAATATAAATTAAATATAGAAAAAACATGGACTTTCATTGCACAAAAAAAAAAAAAGAGCGCCATGAACATTCTACTAAATAACTCCCTGAAACATTTCAAAACATTTTCATTTATGGATGAAATATTCTCATAATACCAAGGTAATACCAGCTCAAGCTGCTTCATTATTATATGGTCATAAGTGAAATCTCTCTCTTTTCCACAACAGAGTGTCTAGTGTATTTTAATAAAGCAGAGTGATTCTCTACTGTACGGCTCCGTTCACCTGCTCATACGATCACATGACAACAAACCAGAACCATCCAGACATTCAGCCTTTTCGGCTGCTGTATAGATCTATTTAAGGCACCAAATCGATGTCATTTTTTACATCTGTAAGTGATGGAATACTTTTAGTTCTACACTTCAAAAGATCAAGGAAAATGTGGTTCCTGATGAAATGCCTGCTTTAAAGCATCTACCACTGGTTGTTAACACTGCATGTACAATCATAAGGCAGACGGCCTTAAATAGATGTAGAAAAGTCTAAGGTCTGGAGGGTGTGTTTGTCGTCTCGGAGGTCTGACGGAGCACAGGTGCAGTATGGGAATCCTCTGACTTCTGGTCAAGGACACAAGGATCAGTGAGATCAGAGGAAGGTATGAGGAACCTACTGGACGCATGGTCAACCCAAGGCCTCCACCACTGCTTTTTTTGCACCTTGTTTTTCTTTTTCTCTGCAAATGAAACGTTAGAACGTTAATGAAAGCATGTCAGAAGTGACACTGGCGAAATTGGAAATGAAACCTTTTCCTGCTGGCAGCTAAATACATACACAAAGCTTATATGAGAGTGCTAAACTTGAATTTTACCGTTCTGTTGGTGATGCTTCTATGAAAGCACGCTATTTTAATTTACTGTCGTGATCTATATCTTTACCATCGTCATCGTCTTCGTTGTCGTCAGGTTGGACGAGTTTCTGCTCGTCTCCAGACACCTGAGCCATGCTGAGCATCTTCTCCTTTCCTCTCTTGAACTTTTGCTGCCGCGTCTTAATACGATCCATCCTAAATGAATGCATTCAGAGTAATGAGAGAAATCCTTCACAGCACATTTAATAATAATAACAAACTCTAATACCATGTGCACTGTAGTAATATTCAAAATAGGACAAAAAGTCGTTTTTTTTTTTAATGTAAAACTCTCTTCTACTCACCAAGGCTTCATTTAAATCCAGTAAAAACACAGCAATATTATGAAATGTTAATGCAATTTAAAATAAACTATAAAATATCAGGCAGGCTGGTGAAAAGCTAAGCTTTTATATAACTTCATAACATGAGCTAAGGTTGCTCGAGTGGTGGTTTTCAATTAGAAATGATGACTTGGGTCACTCTACTATGCTCTACTATGGACTATTACATGCAACTCATGAAGTAAAACACATATGAAAGGATGTTTCTCACTGTCTCTTCAGTTGCTCCATGGATCTCTTCTCCTCCTCCAGACGAGCTCTCACGACCTTCACAATGCTGGCCTGAAACAGCTCTGCTCCTCTGACAGACAGACGGATGATACTTAACTAAACTGTACTGATGTTTACACTTACTGTACAAATATAAAACGATCCCTCAAACAAAATCGTACATTTGAATCAAATCTAACACACTTGTGTGTAAACATGTATGTAAATACCGAGATGCGAGAATCTGTCCGGCGCGGATGTCTGCGACCACATGCAGGAAGTAGTAGCTCATGAAGACACGTCTCTGCAGCAGGAGGAACGTAAAGCAGATACTGTCCCAAATAATCCCGGCCTCGTCCCTCGGCACCTCACATCCATCTAAAGACACGCCTGAAGACACATGGAGAACTGAATAATGCAATGTTGCTTCTCAACGAGAAGGTTATACGTTAAAGATGCATGTTGTAAAGCAAACAAGCATAAGAATATACTGTGCACACAAATATTGGCTAAAATAAAACATAGATTAGAAACCAGAATCTTGGCCAAAAGCCACCTTTCTTTACCTTCAAGAGCTTTGTATTCTTTTATGGTGCAGGCAAGACTGAGCAGCTGAACCAACCAGCAGCTATTCTTCACCAAATGCTTGATATAACCACACGCCAAAATCTGTGAAAAAAAAAAAAAATACAATTCCTAATGCATGCAACACTTCTTGTGATACAAAACTTTTATAACTATTAAACCTTCATGGTAATGAAACATTAAATGCAGAATATATACTGTAAAATAAAAAAGTGTACTGTACTTTAATAATAAAATACATTAATTATAAATTATAATATATATTAAATTAATATTCAAATTATAAATTAATAAAACATCTATAAAATACGTTGAGATGTTCTTTTTTTATATCTGATTTTGGCCAAATTGGCTGAAAAGCGTAAATGCATTTCTTTAAGGGATTTTTTTTTTTTTTTTGCTTTAAGACACTCACAGCAAACACGTTCTTCATTGTGATGACGAAGACATTGTAAGCTATGAGGAAATCCCAGTAACGGAGGATCTTCTTGATTGGCTTGAGCAAGAGATCGCCACCAAAGAGCAGGAAGTAAAAACACGCCACCAGGTAACCCATGCAGAAGACGCTGATCCGAGTCGTGCCCGTGATGAAGATGATGGTCAGGACGAACCAGAACAGGTAGCTAAACATGATCACCTTCAGCATGTCCAGGTACGACCTGAGAGAAGGAAATAACATTAACATGAGAGTAACGTTTAACCGACGTTTGTTTAAATGATCCATCAAAACTAGGGATGCGCCAGTAATAAACCTCTCAGCCAATACCGATAACCGATAATTTAGAACGATATCTGCCGATACGATACCTATAGTTTAGTTTTCTTAAGAAAAATAAATCTCACCTCGTTAACTATATGGAGCCCTCTCATTTTGTACATAATACTTCAGGTTAAAATTTACAACAAAGCTATTTTATTAAATTATATTTATTTTAAGATAATAATCGCACTCAAATAAAAACCGGTCATCATAATCGATTTATTCAAACATATATATTTAATTAATTAGTTTTACACACACATATATATATATATATATATATATATATATATATATATATATATATATATATATATATATATATATATATAGAAACATTGCTTGAGATGTGATACATTTCAGTTAAATGTAATTTATTTGTCAACATACCTTCTAATGTTCATTCATGTTTATTTTGCAGTGTAACTTGTATTAAAGTGGAAGAGTCTCGTGTGCCGTGCAACAGAGATCTGTCACATCGCTGTAAAATGTGTGCCAAAATGGCATTTATTGATTGAATTTTGTAATAAAATGTAAACATTTTGAAAGCTGAGACGTTGTGCTTATTATAAGTAACAAAGCACACAGCTCTTTGCTATTTTTGGATGGGAGGTGCATTAGAAATAATGTTTAGTGAAGGAAAACTGCAGGTCTGGGTCAAACAGAACCCATGTTGATGGTGGAGCACTAATACTATTTATTTGGGACAGCCAAAATGTAAAAACATAATAATATGTTGTGGTGCATTATTAAACTAGCAGAGAAAAAAGTATTTTAACAGTAAAAATTTACACGGTTCATTTACTGGTACTTAAAAATGATTTCATAGCATAATTACATGATAAATGTAGAGCAAAAAAAAAAATAGAACTGTATTTAAATGTAATTAATAATTCTAAGATAATGTGCTGACTATAACTACATAATATAAATGACACATGCATGTTCTTAGCCTTATGTTCTTATAATTATTCTCTGTATTATGGTTGAAAATAAAATAGAACAACAAAAAAATATTAATAATATAATAATATATAATAAATAATTTGGATTTATTAAAAAGTATTTTAACGGTTTTCTATGATGATTACATGACAAATGTAGAGCATATCAAGTAAAAAATAAAATAAAAAATAAAAATAAATAAAAATAAAAATAAAAATAAAATAAGGCTTATATAAAAAAAAATAATAATAATTTTGTCTAAATAAAAATAAACTCATAAGTTAAGGTGTTACAGTGGCTGTCCAACTATGGTTCGTGTACAAAATAATGTTAAATATAATAAATAAAATAATGTGATCAGTTAACTTGATGTTAAGTGCACAGTGGAAGTATGCAAATAGGGAGGCAGCCATAATTTATTTAAATGTTATGCTTCATTTCCTATACAATCCCAGACATCCTGACAGCCATAAT